>NC_056630.2:86519224-86794224 GCF_002870075.4 Lactuca sativa | reverse complement strand
GATGCCACGAGGAGGTGAGATATTGAGATAAAGACCCAGGCGAGGGAGCAGTGCCAGGCTCCGTATCAGTCCTGACCTGCAGCGAAGTGGTTTAAGTTTGCCGGCCAGAGTTCAGGTTCGGTTGGAGGGAGGCACATATCTTTTGTATGTCACAGGTGTGGCGAGGAGGTCTTTATTGGTAGAGATTGCAGACGGAGTGTGCGAGTTTTTTTCCATTGCGGCAAGGAAGGCCACATAAGAACTCGTTGTTATTTTCTCTGTGAGGTGATGGATCCTATACCCTTAGCTTGGTAGTTACCCGACGGTCGTCATTGGACCGCAGGGGTCCTGAGGACCAGTTGGGGGTCAGAAATGACATCGACCAAGTCCTCGCATGATGGCCTAGAGTACCGCAATAGAATTCTTGGTCCTGGAGGGCTGAATGCGCTATATGAGTAAGGTTGCGCCCTTTCTAACACCAATTGGTTAAGCATCAGTGCTACCAGTTGATCTAAAACCAATTGGTGTTAGAAAGGGCGTAACCTTACCCATGTTGCGCACTCAACCCTCTAGGATCAGGCATTCGATTGCGGCACTCCAGGCAATCATGCGAGGACTTGGTCGATGCCATTTCTGACCCCCAACATAAATGAGTTGCCTCTTGTATTTGGGAATCTAACATTACATGTATCATTGCCATCGTGATTGGTTTGGGTGCAGATACTGCCTCTGGTGCTCGCTCAATTGTACGAGGCTCAGGCTGCTGGTATCCATTATCATTTCCTAGTCAACTCTAAGTTCTTACCATGACAATCTGTACACCGAATTAGACATTTAGTGTACCGATACGAAAATATTGATAAGGAAGGTTTAGACGCACAATTCTCCTTATCACTTTGAAAAGTTATACGCTAGAACTAATACCCTAATTAAACGTTTAGAAACCTGAACACATAAAATTTCCTAGTCCTAGGTCGGCGACATACCTTAACCTAATAATATCAATTCAGATAGGCAATCTAAGGCATGTTATACTATAAATAATGTAGCACATAAAAGCAAATTAGGAATCTTATCCTAAAGTAAGCTAGTTCTTGTGTCGATTCAGGTGTACTACCTAAAATATAATAAACACATCTCACGATCATCGCATATAATTCTAAATTTAAGTGTGGAAATACTCTAAATTCCTAGTTCACTTAAAATAATTCTCTGATACCAACTATGATTTCCCCAATTTTCTCAGCCATAAAAGACCGTTTTATTTATGCTTATTTTAAAACACAAAGTTTGTTTATAAATGCAGAATTTGGTCCCCTAAAAGAATTTCAAAAGAAAATGTTTTTTCATTGATTATTAAAACTTGGGATGTCATAACTGATACAGAAACATAAGGATAAACAGTCCTCACATTAATATTCTAAGGGCCTATAAACTCCTTAAATCTCTCAGCACATAATTACATTATCTATCAGTACCTACGTATAGCTACCAATGATACAAAGAAACTGAGTGGTTCAGGTTGGGAAACCTGGTGATCACATAGGATTTTCAACTCAAAATATTATTATATTGTTTTAAGTATATATATATATATATATATATATATATATATATATATATATATATATATATAGCAGCAAACAAATTAATCTTGATTAAATGATAATCTTAAGGGACCTATCTTAGAGGATCTCTGTTAAAAATGAGTAGAAAATATTGCGTTGGGGATTCCTTGGCAATACATGTCAGTAAGGCAACCATGAGGGGGATATATTACTTGAATGAACACACATTCCATACTTCCAGATAGTATGATTCATTAACACCTATAGATTGTGAGTCTGCTAGTGCTCTACTGGACTATCTAAAAGAGCATGTGGTTGTGATCAATACTCTACTTGATGACTGCTCTTAGTTGGGCATGGTCTCTCACCATTTTACTATCTCTTTTCTCTTTCAACCTCTTTTACCGGATACAATATAAGTATAATAAAATACATATATAATTTACTATGAGTAAAAATCATTATCTCATTTAGCACAATTATCAGGAAAGTAGATAACAAACACATAGGGCATCTAAGAAAATCAAATACTTGATATCTATGTGTAAGCTGAACATAACTATGCACTCACCTGAATTAGGTGAATGATTAGTGATTTCGACAGATTTTCGCCTAAAACTTTTAGCTTTTCCTTTGACGTATCTTAGGTATGATTTATACCAAGTCTTAGTCTAATATTCCTAGTGACTAATGATTGTCTAGATTCCTCACTAATTTCAATATCTACATCAACATCTATCAAGTAAGGAATAACCAGGTAGTATGATATCGGAGGTAGTGTCCGTTTGGTATACAAAGTATATTTTTAGGAAGCCCCACTTTATTCACCTCACTAAATCCAGCCTAGACATTATCCATGTAAGTAGATCAATCAATATAATGACTTTGAATCACTGATAAATCTTATTTATAGTTTCATAATAACGACTTATGACTATAAATATAAGTTACACTGAAAGCAAAATAGTGTAGCTTAACTTATAAAGGTTTTATCAAAAACCAATAAATTTAAGTGGATAGAACTCTGAACCAGATACTTATTTTCGTTGAACTCCTAGATACGTTAGAATTCCGATAAATTACTCCAGAAATGTAAGGTCCAATTTGGACGATAAAAAGTTGTCATTTTATTGAATTAAAGCTTCCCATTTATAAACCAGTTATAGAGAAAACCATTTATTCCAAAAATATTTATTAAAAAATCAGATTAATATTAAAGTGAAAATTTTTATTATTGGTTATGAATGTGTACAATCACGCCTGCGCCTTCCCATGACGACCGATGATACCAGAAACAATAAACAACTGGATAAGCACAAAGCTTAGAGATTTTACCCCAAATACGCCATATGATAAACATACAAGCATGCATCGGGTCCACGCAGCCATCGCGCTGGAATAACCAGGGTTTGTTGGCCTACCGCCTCAACCTAACCGCTCCTCCCGAGTCTCCGTGCCTTCGGCTTACATCTGGCCCACATCGGGTATCTTGGCCTACAACACAAAGCAAGACCGCCACAACCCAATACTACTATATGTCGACATATAAATAATCAGGATCAAGTAGGCACATAATACTTGCAAACAACAATCATACATCTCACTACCACCTACTAGTCATCTCACAACACATAGTCCCGGTACCAGCTAACCTCCATGAATTGCATAACCAAAGGTACCCAAAGGTGAGATAGCCAACCGAAATGATGATCCTATTCTAGTGCCATAACCAAACGAGGAACAGACAAGAAAGCCTAGATCAAGAGTTCTCATGCTAGCCTACATGACAACATACAATCCCTAGAACACTCTATTAGATGATAACCAACAAGTACAGATGAACATACAGTTCTACAGATCACTACCGCATGGAAACATCCTATATACCAGGATACCGATCTAACATATCACTACAACATAGCAACATCCTATATACCAGGATACAAATCTAACAGATCACTACAACATAGAAACACCCTATATACCAAGATAGAGATCTAACAAATCATTACAACATAGCAACATCCTATATACCAAGATACCAATCTAACAATTCACTACAACATAACAACATACTAAATATAAAAAATCTAGGGAATCCATAACCGTATATACTTAGAGGTGAGATAGGCACTCAGACAGGTGATCTTACTATAGAACCACAACCAAACGAGGAACAGGTAAAAGACCCACTGATCAAAAGTCCTTAGTCTATCCTACATGACTATATATATATATATATATATATATATATATATATATATATATATATATAATCCCTAAGTATACCTCTACTAAGATATAACCAAAGCTAGTGAGTCAGCATTGGTGCCTTCGACCCACACGTATAGTGAGGTGAAACTCACCTCAAATGAAGAAACCCGAGAACACTATGATACGCTCTATCCTATACTGCTTGTTTCTGCGAATCCACTAACATCATAACCAAATCAAATCTTAATCACCAATCAAAACCCTCAAGTTTGACCTAAAGTCAAACTTGAAAAAAAGTCAACGGTCAACGGAGTCAACAAAATTCAAAGTCCAAGGCTAGTTAAGTACGCCTTGCGTACTCAACTTACGTCCAACGTACATGGGATGGCTTAGTATTCCCAGTGTACGAAAACTACGCCCAACGTACTCGAGATAGTTCCATCCTTTCCATTAATCACTTAATTCCTTAAGGACTTTTCATACAATTCATATTTAGCCTCAAAACATTTTATTAAGTCATAAAATTTCCACCTTTATGACTTTCCATGGCTAGTGAAGGTCCAAAAGCTAAAACCCTAACTTATTAATCCATTAAGACATCACAACTCTTCCATGGAAGTGATAGAAGGCCAAAGAGCACATTTTTATGGTTCCTAATAGCTCTATAAGGGATAAATTTTCCAACTTTATCCATTAGAATGGTCCCAACAAACAAGGTCTAGTCTTTAAGTCATAAAAGGTACCAAAAGTGCATCTTTTTCAACTTAATCTATTAAGTCCAAGTCTCCAACCTTCATATCTGAATCAATTCAATGTTTAGATGGATAAAGTTTTCAACTTTATCCATAACAAGGTCACAAACATCCAGGATATAAAATTTATGCACTTAAAGTGACCAAAAGCTCATAACACCCAAAGCTAGCTAGATCTAACAATTTCGTCATAAAGATTGAAACTTTATACCTCCAGAAGAAAGATCAAGGTGAACAAGGTTTGGATCTACAAGCCCTAATACAACCAACGCTTCTTCAATGAGTCCCTTCTTCTCCAAGGTGCACCACAAACACTCCAAAGCACTTAAAACACCTTCTTTTTTGCTCACAAGGCTGAAACTAGGTTTAGGTTTCAACAGAGGGATTTGGAGAGGTGGAGGCTGAGAATGGCGTGGGTTTGGGGAAATTAAGGAGCTTAAATAGGACTCTAACCACAAAAATAGGGTTTGGACACTAATCGCATATGTCCAACGTACTAGAGATGCCTTAAAATGCCGAATGTACTCCCCGTACGCCCAACGTACACAGTTAACCCAAAAATCGTCATAACTTCGAACGGTTGTAACTTCTTCGTTCTAATTCTGTTTTTGACGTTCTTTATATCCATGGAAAGGTATTGAAGAGATCTATAATGTTATCTAAATATATTAGACTAAAAGATTCTCATATAAAAATACATATTTCATGCAAGAACCCGCCCTATGACTTTTCCCATTCTACCCTTTGGCCCAAAACACAATTCAATGGTTTAGATCCCATAACCATCAGTGTCTCCTTCCAAAAGGTCTAAACATTACCTCCTTAAGAACTAAAGCTTTCACATAACTGACTTTCGACCCACAACCATGAAATAAGAAATGATGGGAAACAAGATGTTACAAGAAACCAAGAAAATTTGAAATCAAGAAGGGATATATCTCTTAGATAAAGGATTGGAAATTTGGTGTGAAAATGAAGAAATCTGGAGGTCTATATATACTGCAAGGTGTACGCGTCGCGCAAGGAAATGAGGCACGCCGTGCAAGGACATGAGGTGCGCCGCTTCCATCAGCCTAGCTGGCTCCTTTGGCCTTTTGGCACGTGTTGAGCTCTAGTCCTTCCACATCATTCCTTCTAGAAACAAGCCATGTGGCCAATTCTAGGGGATCCATATATAGCCAACTTGCCACGTGGCACACTTCGGTGTTGCCACATCATCAGTGTAGGCGTTTTCATGCAGATCTTGGGACAATCGTAAATTTTACGAGCTCCATTTTCAACATTCTTTATTTCCCCGTAATCCTCTTGATGAGCTCTACAACTTTCATTTTGGTCTCAACATTTAATTATGCTCTAAAAAATTCATATTTAGACCAGTTGGGACAGTTAAAGTCTGTGCGAAATTCATAACTCCATACGAACTCTGTTGTCGACTGTCTTTATATTGGCAGGTTTATATTCATGATATCTTCAATTCTCATTTAAATTGTTTCAGATAACAATCAAACGATTTGAATTTCGATTTTTGTGCCCGTACGGCTGCATCAAAGTTTCAAAATTTTGTAACTTCCTCTTACGAAGTCGGATTTGGATGTTCTCTATATGCACGTTCTCGGATAATGACTACTATGACTTTCATTTAGATTAGTTAGGCTAAAAAGTAATTTATCAAAATTTCACTTTTTATGATACGTAGAGTAGTGCCGGTTTAGTCACGAAACTTCGAAGACACATATCTTCTTAATATGAAGTCGGATTTTAACGTTAATTATATGTACAAAATCTCTGTCATATACACTATAAATTTGGTTAAGAGTATTTATCCTAAATAATCTTTTATTAAAAAGTCATTTTTAATGCTTTTTATATCTTACGGGCTGTTTGATAGTTACTGATTGAGTTAGATCTGACCGAGTTAGAGGCCTGAATACGTCTGAAGCTCTGACTTTATCTGCATCTGACTGCAACCATGTTGTTTTATTATGCATCTTATAGGTTGTGCTGAATGTTGAAAATGATCATTTTACCCCTTTGTAATGTTTATGCATTATTTCTTTGACATGATTTTGGTTTATTTCAATTTCAATTCACGTTAAGATCATCTTTTACAATAGATATACCAGACATTTGTTTGACAACATACATGATTTTCAATTTTGCATTCTTAATTAATAGGAAGAGTATTACTCATAAGCTATGTTATTAATCTTAGTTAGCAATTAATAATTGATATAAAAATAAGGCGAAATGCAAGAACCAATCAACACTTTAACAAATGACATCCTGAATTGGTATTCAACTTAATATAAGACGATACCAAGCCTTGCTATGTTTGATAGAAAACATGATTTTCAATTTTGCATTCTTAATGAATTGTTTGCAATACATATATGTAATTAGCTCACTAAATCATCTAAATCATATGATATGTATATAATTAAACATCAAGTTTCTTATTTGTAATATCAATATTGTTACATAAACCATCTCGATCATAAACTACAGATGCACTGATATGAAAATCAAGAAGTTGGGATTAGGGATTATGATTACATAAATTTCAATTCACAAGAGTAAAAAACTATAAATCGTTGGATGTGATGTTTATTGAATTCACCACATGCTTTAGCTACTATATTACAGGTGGTGAATCTACTTATGTACAACAAGTGGAAGACTTAACATAAGCTGCCTATATATACCAAAGATGTCTTTCTTCTATCATTTTTGACCAATTTGATTCTCTTAGGACTTTCACCAAACAATTTATGGGAAAACATTCAGACATAATCAACACAACATCGACTATCTACAATTCCAAAATTAAGTTATCAAGGGACAAAATAAAGAGGTACTTGAACGGATATCTGGATTATAAACTAAACTAAATAATTACCACCTTCATAATATAATAATCGATAAACATTATCCCATCCCGAAGCCAATACTGAAATGGTAACTGAGAATTGCTCTTATAAAAAGGTAAATGATTGCGATAGACTTTGGATCCTTGACAAAAGAAGAGGAGATGGATGCGAACGTGGGGAGGAGGATCTATGGTCCATTCTTTCTTTCACGAGAGGAGTTGCCGGAAGAAATCACATTTAGGGTAAGGAGAATAAAGAAATTGTGTCACAGCTAGGAGAAGAATGGGTAAATCTGGGCAATTTCTTAGTCAACTTCTTTTTGTAAGGGGCTGTGTCAGATGCATTAGACCGAAACAGACGTGAAATGTTGAGTTATCAAATAAACTGACCCAAGACCGAGTTAGAAAAAAGGTCTGACTGGACTGAGTCAGACCAAATCGAACATGTCTTTAATTGACTAGCCCAAATCTATAGGTGTTACAAGTTATAACTTTATTTCAATTTAATATAAGTTCTAGGGCAGGTCATTTCATTACCTCCCAAGGTTCTATATCGGAGATCCAAAAGGATTAAGGTCTCTCCTCGTAACTCAATGTGTTCTTGCATTTACTTTATTTACTACTTGTTCAATCAAAAATAATTTATTTCTTTATTTATTTGTTTATACATTTGTTTACACTGCTAAAATCACTAAGGCATCTTTTGTTATCTTAGTACATTTTTGAGTATCTGAAACTTTATTATACAAATTTACTTATTAATTCTCTTTAACACTATTTATGTCCCAAAATACACATATTCATTTTACGACATATTACACTTTGATCAACCACTTTTTTCAATGTTATAGTTTTCAATCTAGTATCTTGGGCATGCCTAAGATCTTGGGCACATATTAAGATCTTATGCACTTTACTTTTATTTATCTTATTTAAAACATCACACTACACTTATTATTTTGGTTACAAAATTATTTTTTCAAAATTTAACAAAAACAAGTAACATGATATGTTTCCCTTGAGTCGATGATCCACAATCGATTATGAAACACACCATTCAAACATTGATCATGAATTTTTACATTACTTATGAGACTTGAGAGATACTTCGATTTTCCAACTGTGAAAAGAAGTAGAGACTGCTCATTATTAACAGTGAAGTTGGTGTTGTTATGCCCGGTAACAACTGTGTTAGCACGAGATCGTTTACCATGAAAACCATATTTGCTTTCGCGATTTCTTCCTTTGGTCTTTTTTCTCACTTCCGACCATTCTGGATACCTATAAGCTCGAAGCAACTTCTGGCCTTGTGTCCATTTTTCTTGCAATGAATACAAGACATATGTGATTTGTCAAGTCGAACAGAAAAACCAAGCACCTTAATATGTTTTTCTTTGATAACACCCTTGGCTATACGTACTCGTTCATCTTGAACAACGAACTGAAAATGTTTATCAAGTGAAGGTAAAGGATCTTGGGATAAAATACTAGTGCGAAGTGTACCAAAGAAATCAGAGTGTAGACACGTAAGGAACTTATGCAACATGTCATTATTTCTTCTCATCTCATGTTTGTTTCCGGCCGTACAATATAACTCATCAAGAACATGACATTATTTGTTTGTGATTGTGCAACTCCTCCAAAAAATAAGAGAGTTTACCAAAGTATTCTGCAACAATCATGTTCTTGCGTTGTTCACATTTAGCAATTGAAGACTTCAAATGTTGTATTCTTGGCCTGTTTACCACTACATAACGAGACTATAGTCTATCCCACAATATTTTTTCATATTTTCATTTAAACATATAGCATTTTACCTCAGCGTCTATCGTTTACATCATCCTTGACACCAACATTACATTGTTGGTGTCCCAACCTGACTGAGTGCATGGAGGTACATGCTTTGGAATTGTTCCATCTAGAAAACCGAACTTCCTGCACGCTTCTAATGCGGTTTGAATGTCTGCAACCCAATCATCATAGTGTCCCTGTGAAGATGACTTGGAGTGATACAATCTCTTGGTATATCTTGAGGACCAAGATAGAATGGAAAATTTGGCTAGTCGATGAATAGGCATCGTCGTTGGTCATATTTTAGGGTATTTTTAAACTCGCTTTGATACCCTATAATATTTGGTTCAAGCTCCTTTCATTCTAGAAACTTTCACAATAAATACATCTTTCTAAAAAGCTAAGAAAATAAGATTGCAAGTTATCTAGAACAAAACCAAATAAAAAGAGATAAAGATAACTATTGGATAGACTTTATCCATAAACACCTACAATGTGATTGAACATAATATCTCACTTGTGACTTCTTATTTCCTTACCAACAAACATGTAATGATACCTTTACTCTAAACAATTAAACTCAAGATTTTATAACACTTTTCTTTAAAATAAAAAGACTTATAATGTATGTAGGATATGAAATATTTGTTTTTTTTTAACTCTTGAACCTTGTGTTAAATGGAAAATAAGAATTCCAAAGCAACCAATATCCAAAGCTTTGTGCTTAACTAAATTGACAGTTTGGGATTGTGCAAGGGGAAGGGTTTATCGTGATGCACTAAGATAACGATAAAGTTCACATAACAGATCTAGCAGGATCTAAACAATTATCGCGGTCGAAATTTCAATAGCGGTCACATACCACTATTTGAAATCGAAGTTATCGTAGTGATATAGTGGTAGTATATTAGTTTTTTTTTTTTAATATTATGTATAATTTATATCATATATTTATATAAAGTTTATATTATATATTTATATAAAAGTTATATGTTAGAGTATTAATATTATATATAATTGATATCATAAAAAGTCATAAAAACATAACATAAACCATATATAATATATTAATATAGTAAAATGGAAATTAAAAAGTGTCATAGTGTCATTGCAACACAAGTCGTTCATGGTTTCTAAGTATAGAAAGTGGCAAGAAAGAGAAGTTGTCATTCGTTTCTTTATAGTTTGTAATTAAATGAATTTATTATTTGGACTTATTAAAACAAAAAGCGTAGTGGGCGAATTAAAAAAAATACAGATTTAATATTGAAATAACCCACAATTGGTTTTTTCTTTGTCAAAGTAGTCTAATGTGTACGGAATTGTAAAAACGGGTCTAGCGTTGCTATAACGCTAATTAGGTTCGCGGTAAATAGCAATCAATAGCGCCGATACTAACGTCACTGATATTCGTAAACACTGTTTCAAAATAGCGGTTCAGTACCACCGCAAAACGTTATACAACCGCTATAGCATGCTAATGATAACATAGATATATGAATAAATGGAAAAAAATAATAAAGGCCCCAAAAAAGATACTATAATTTAAACCAAAAGTAGTTAAGAGATGAAATACCTGCTTTATATCCTTGGAAAACTCTTTTCGAACCGTAGCATCTGAGAAACCGTTAAATGCGGATTGTCCACCCGCCATCACTAAAAAAGCATCCGTTAGAAGTTAGAATTTCAATTTCAACTTTCCCTCAATTTCCGCCGATTTCCTTATTTTGTTTTATTCTATTTTTATGACGGTATATTTGTTTTTCTTAATTGATGATTTTTTCTTTTTTATTTACAAGTTTTATTAGAGGAAAAATATTTCTTTTAATTTTATAAATTTGGCAAAACCTGTCCAATTTAACTCATAAATATAAATAGATTTTGTAAGTCTTAATAAACATCTTGAAATGAATAATACAAATTCCCTTTTGAGTAATTCTTCCTTTTGCTTTCGTTTTGGGTGAGATAGACAATTTGTTGATATGTAGATGAAGGGGGTAATGAGGTATTATTTTGAAAGAAGTCAAAGTGCAAGATGTATCTTTGATTACAAGTAAATTCATATAAAAGTTGTAAAATCATGGATTACATTATTTTATTAAAAAAAATAAATAAATATGAAGATCTAGAAATTTAGAAAGTTATGATTTATAATGAAAGACAAAAAAATATTTAATTATTATAGTTAAAATGTTTTTTTCTTTTTTAAAATTAAAAAAAATATTTTAAATAAATAAATAGATTAAACAGTTAGATTCAATTTAGAAATTTAGAAATCAAAATGGAAATTGCATTAATTAAATTTATATACATTTATTAACATATTTATTACATTACATTTAAATGTTATATAAAATCTAATAAAAAAAGACGTGTAGAAAGAATGTAATCTAAAATAACCATAAATACCATTTAACAAAATGAATGAGATTTGACATATAGCAAATAATATTTTTATTTATTAGAATAGATATGCGATCCAATTATTCTAATGTCGTTTTATCTACTTAATTCATTAAGACTTATCTAAAACAATGTGAGATTTTATGGATTTTTATATTAAAACATCACAAATATAAACAACTTGAATATGAAATTGGTCGAAATACTAAAATAACCATTAACGATGGCCAATTGGCCACATGGTGTTTATTATGCGATTTGGCAAGGTCAATTTTGGGACCAAATGGTTTATAAATGCATTTTGAACGAAAAATGAAAAGGAAAATAATAATAATAATAATAATAATAATAATAATAATAATAATAATAATAATAATAATAATAATCAATGAGTTTTACGACTAAAAACAAAATGTTAAAGTATGACAAAAGTGATTGATTTAACCATCCTATTTGTGTTGCAAGAATGATAGTTATGTATTAGTTTTCTTGTTTTTTTTTTATTTAAGATACACAATAGCTAAAACTACAAGAATGTAACATAAGTTTTTCATAGAAAGTCGATGCTAATCAAAAGCTAAAACGCGGTGCGTGTAACGGTTGATGAGGCGCATGGTGTGTTCCAGCCAATGAACACATGTAACAACAATGTGACACATGGCAAGAGGATGAGACATGTGGCAATGGGCACGACTCGTCCATGGATGAAACATAACGTATCCCGAGAGAAAACATACACACACACAAAAACACACACACACACACACACACACATATATATATATATATATATATATATATATATATATATATATATATATATATATATATATATATATATATATATATATATATATATATATATATATATATGGAAAAAAGAATATACATTACAACTTTACCTATGTTTAGGTACTAAACCTCATAAACTACGTCATTTTATTAGCTAAACATTACGATTAGGGGATTCACGTTTACCACTTGAAGTGTAGATTCAAGATGAAGCAATAACTTTTATAGGAAATAAAAAAATTTTGATTATCTTCGACCTCTGTGATGGTGGAAAACAATAGTATTTACTAGGGTGAAGTAATAAACGATAATGAAGAAAAGAGAAATATGGATGGTTAACCGATAATTGAGGAAATAAATGCGATGAGGATGGTATATTTAGCTAATGAAAATCGAACATGGTATATTTACTAATTTAAAACGACATATTTTAGAAGTTTAGTACCTAAGCTTAGGTGGGGCTGTAATATATATTCATTATCCCCATATATATATATATATATATATATATATATATATATATATATATATATATATATATATATATATATATATAGAGAGAGAGAGAGAGAGAGAGTTGTGTTGGTCATTTGAAGAATTTTGAAGAAATGATTCACATGAGAGATAGAGAGACGCTAACAAGGTTTTCGTAAGCTTACGGGGATAACAACCACATAGCGGGTTAAATGTCATTTTATTTCATTTGTATATGGTTACATTTATGTGATGTATTGTAGGGAATTGTTAGATCCTTACTATTTTATCGTGGAGTGTGGTATGGTGCTATTACAAACTTGATGGTGAGACTAATAGATGAATTTAAGAGTAAAATTTTAATCTGGTCGGTAAGGGTTATGGACCTTAATTCACGAGACTGTTGATTGGGCCAACAACTTACGAGTTGAAGTCGCCTAATACTTATATTTGAGAGCATGGTTAGTTTGGTAATAAATGGTTAGCGATATTAGTTAGCGATCAGATAATTGATCACTGTGGTTTGTATAATGGTAAGTTTAGATAAATTCTATTGAACTATCATATATTGTCCAAATAGGTTTGTACAAGTGTTGAAAATAAAGTCTGAATTAGCTAAAATAATCAAAAGGGAAGTCGTAGTACTCATCGATAGGAACACGTGTATACAAAGAACATCGAAAACGGGGCTTGTATGCGGAAGTTATAACCTTCCGAAAATCCAAGGTTTTATCTGACTAGGATGATGTTGCGCAACCAGAACGCACCATGTGGCCACTGTACAGACGAGATTCACGGAGATCGTGTAGACGCGAACCAACAAGGGAGCAACATGTGGCAACACCTGGGTGGAGCCAACGCGACCTGGCAGGACGCGCTTTTGGGCTATGTGTGACATGCCCCTCAAAACCACCCCTATAAATAGTAGCTCGGCTCTCCCTCATTTCTCACTCAAAAATCCATTCTTTCTCTCTTGAATTCTAAAACATTTCCCCTCATCGAGACCCACGTGATCCCGATCTTCTAACCGCTTTACAACAAGAAGCAGTCTCAATAAATCACGCTACAAGAGTGAGTTCACATCCTTTTTCTGAAACTCTTTCTCAAGTTTATGGAGGGAATACATGCTTAATTAATTAGTTATTATTTTTTTTATGATATTTTTTTCTATACAAAAGTAGGTTATATCATACCGTTACTCTGCTTGTTTAAAATGGCTTATAGTTAAATATTACGTCGTTATTCTGCTCATTTTCATAGATAGGTCAATATTATGTAATTACCCTACTCGTTTAAAAAGGATAATAACTATATTATACTCTTCATAGATAATTAAATATTATAATTATATTAATTATGAAAATGCAACATTAATCTAATAACTCAAGAATTTCAAGTTGAGTTTACAACTATTAAGGTTTTTCGCTTGGTGTTAATGAGAATTATTCATCATATTATGCTAATTATTTAGCTAATACACCGAGCCTATAATCGTTAAATCCTAAGTGAGTATGATAGTTATGTATAGATCTATACAAGGTTGACACCCCAACCTGTGGTTGCTAGCTACAACCTTGACGAGCTAGTCATAGCAGGATAAGTGTCTAAAACATTTTATGATGTCCGATGAAGCGTCATGTGGAGGATAATGCAACAGTCAGGAGCTAGATTATGGGAACTCATTTCAACACCACTCATGTGCGCCTTATGCAAACTTCTAAATAAGTTAAAAAAAACTTCTAAAACACCACTATGGGATAAGATTTCAACGCTAATTATATAAGTTGAAATAGTACTTATATATGGTAAAACACTCTTCGAATAAAAATACAAACACTAAATTATATAAGTTGAAAGATTACTTATATATGGTAAAATACTATTGGAATAAATGTACAATATTGAATTATAAGTTAAAATAATACTTTTATATATATATATATATATATATATATATATATATATATATATATATATATATATATATATATATATATGCTAAAATACTCTTAGAATAAATGAACAACACTAACTATATAAGTTGAAATAGTATTACATATAACAAAACACTTTTGGAATAAAGGTACAACACTAAAGTATAAAGTTGAAATAATACTTATATATGGTAAAACAATCTTGGAATAAGGGAACCACATCAATTATATAATTTGAAATAATACGTAATTATGGTAAAACACTATTGGAATAAAGGTATTCTACTAATTATATAAGTTGAAATACTATATATGTAAAGCGTTATCTTTGATTAAAAAGTCTATATGTAATATAAGTTAAAAATCTCATAACACATTTACATGATATTTTCGGTATAAAACGCTAAAACCTGTGAACTTACCAACATTTTATTGACGTTTTCAAAATCATATGTATTCTTAGGAAATCAAGAGATGGAAGTAGCATACACCTTAGCCACATTTGTTGTACATGGGATGAACCACAACTAAATGTAAATTCATCCCCTATGTTTAATTATGGTTAGACCGATGCATAAAAACTCAGATTTGGTAGCTGATAGACTAAAATGCTAGGAGATATATGAAACTCAAAAAAAGATTATAATCCAAGAGCACAAGGAAAAACACATAACAATATTAATAGCACCATACAAAATAAAGCTTACAAACCAAACAGTCTAGAAACATACCAAAAATAAAAAGGGTGAACATATCACAAATCATCATCTTCGTCATGACCCTGATGTGTCCCAAACTGACCGGCTCCATCTCTAGACTATGGGAATGGTGGATAACCAATCCCATGGTGGCTATATAAACTACCCAATGCACCAATCACCCATTTTTGTCCCCTCTCAAGAACCTGTTGCCCCTATCCAAAACCATAATACGTCGAGCTAGGTATCGAAGGTTAATCTTTGGCTCCGGTCCTTGTTGTTTTACCGTTAGAGCACGTCTATGCACCTAATGTCTCTGTGAAATATACTCGAGCGCTACCAGTTGAAGTAGCACGATCAGATCATCGATTTCCATCCTCCATGTATCATCATTAGGACATCACTCAATCACACACATCTGCTCCATATCTCTAGAATCAATGTCTCGAGGGGCAAACTGAATCATCCCCTAGGTGTCAACACCAAAGGAGCGGGCTAACTTACTAACAAATGACCTCCGCATATATTGCTCCATGCTGAAGACAGAATACTTATACATGATAGGAATACATCAAGAGTATGTGGAAGGTTGAGGTGAACTTCAAGAATGATGAGGCACCACATGTAAAACAAGTCACTCGTCGACACCTTGTCACAATCACCTTAGTGACAAATTGTGGTAGCAATCAACCGATGGATCAACCAAATGATAGGCAACATGAAGCTCCTCTCCTTGGCATGCTTAGGCACGTAAGGCTCGTTGGTTTGCACCCAAACATCCATCAAACAATAATTAGCCGATGGTGAGACAATGCAATTGTTGGGTTTTAGTATACTACAACATCCTATGGTGCACATACAACCCTAAATACCTTGGATCTATGTTTTCTCTATTATACATGCAAGTATGAAGTTTCCAAGATATTACCCTATACTTGCATACAAATATCATATACTTGGTTAATAAAATAGATAGAATACATACCTTTTTGATGTGACTTGTCTTCATGAAGCTTGAGTACCTAGTGCCCCAAATGTGACACCTCAAATGGTTCACACAACACCATGAACACTTGGAATAACCTTGAGAATAAGGACACTTTGGTTTTCTCTAGTGAAATCGGCCTTGCCTTTTCGTGTACACACATTAGTGCCAATTTCACCAACCAAGGACTTCTTTATATAGTGT
This sequence comes from Lactuca sativa, assembly GCF_002870075.4. Classification (NCBI taxonomy): domain Eukaryota; kingdom Viridiplantae; phylum Streptophyta; class Magnoliopsida; order Asterales; family Asteraceae; genus Lactuca; species Lactuca sativa. The sequence continues at coordinate 86,777,564 of NC_056630.2, read as the reverse complement.
GGAGATTAGGGTTAAACCCGAATACCCATGACCTTTCATTTCATATGATCCATGGGTTAAACACTCCATGGACTATCCATGAAAGCTTAGCCCAACCTAAATGAACTTGGCCCATCACACATATATATCTAAGAGTCCATATTTAATTAGTCCCTTTTTGATCACTTAATTAATTATAAATTAATTCTTGATCAATACTAATTAAATAATATGATTATATATTAATATATTAGAACTTATAATATATTAATATAAATCACTTGTATCCTTTTTCCTCATCTTGTCAATCCAAATGTCCCGATGCCATGCAACCTAAATGAACCATGTCGGGTCGGGTCAAGTCTTACCAATTATAGTTATAGACTTAGACATTAATCCAACAGTCACCCACTTGGATATGTCTAAAACTATTATTGAGTATGACTTCAAACCCTGACTAGTAATCGTAGCTCTCAAAAGCTTATGTCGAACTCTGACCTTGCCGATGAACTCTAACCTTTGTCAATGACTTGTCCATTAGATAAGGGATCATATATTCCTCCATTATAGATGTCATATGTACTGAGACATGGATTATAATCATTCTCTCTGTCCATTTGTTGTTTCCTAATTTCTGATTTATGATGACTGACTAATTGAATAAATCAAATCAGTCCTGGCTTGGCCAAGCACTCACATGTGTCACCACTAAATCATCGAGGGGCCCACAAATATCGCTTTTATCCCAAAGGTAAAAGGAATGGATAAACTTCGACTCATATGGCTTGTTCTACTACTTGTTGAATCATACACAAAGGCACGTTTTATAACATCGAGTTACCAATGCGGTTTCGTGCCATCAATGTACAACCAACTCATAGTAACAACTCATATCTCTAGGTTTGAAGAATATAAGATATTATCGTCTCATGATCACTTGTGATAAAATCCGTGAAGTGATTCCAATGAGCGTGGGTTGAATCCAGTACTCATAATTTATGAGCACTCATGAATGTTGTAGCACAACTTTGTCCACCAACTTGGACCTCTACAAGCCAACCCATGACAGTCTTGATTCATATCTACTTCCAACATATGACCGACTGTGGATGGTTTGAATAACTTAGTCATTCCGGAAGAATAACCTACTTATTATGGAAGTCAAAACATGCAAAGTGAAACACATTAATAAATGAATCAAATATGGTATCAAACCCTATGAATATAAATATACCACTTTTATTTATCACCATACTGATTACTCATTATTCATTGCTTCGGTTTTATCAACTTTATACTTGAATTAAAAAAACACTAGTTGTCCCATGCTCCAAGCATGTACACTATGTTTTTCTAAACAATAGCTTTGCCATACACCAAGTATGCACTCTATGTTTGTCTATGATCCTTACTTTGTGAAATAAGCCAATTGACCAAACTTTCAATGATTTTAATTTCACACTCCCAAATCGAAATCTTGTTAGGCTTTAAACTTAAATGCACTACCCTCTTGCAATGAATGTGTACAAATTCACAAAGACTTGTCAATAACCATTACAGGGTATTCCAATGAAGACCTACTCCATAGACACAAAGCCTTATGTTCAAAGTATGCATTGCTTTTAACATGCTTCTTGCACTAAGTTTTTTCTAATCTTACACAAATTGCTTCTATCTATGGAGACAACTCTATATTCCCATTTTGACTACCACTTCTGAATAAGAGTTGCCTCTTTTCAGACTATGTCAATGTGGCCCTTCCAAAATTCACACTATACTTCCAACTGTCATTGAGCAACCAATCTTTGGTAAACCTTAGATTGCCCTCGACAATTGCTTAATCACTTTAGTCATATCCAATTCTAGACATTTTTCCCCTTAATGCTCCAAGGCATTTGGAAATATTCAGAAAGGATAAATATTATAGCACATGTAATCGATCTTGTACCCAAAGTAAACGGGACACGATTCATGATGTAAAAATTTTATTTGCCATGTTCTCACAATTCAAACTTTGAAGAGGGATGCCGTAATCATAATTGAATTTTGAGAACGCCACATATATAGAATTTCCTTATGTTGAATCATTCCAACATAAAATTCATATATATCATTGACTAAAGTTGATTAAAATCTCAATCTAAGCTTGTAGAATTGGAATGAAGTATAAAATCCTCTCCCTTAATTATAGCAAAACAACTTTTCAAACCCGAATTGAAACTTTTGTTTTTCTATAATTAACATTGCTAATTTGCAACACTTAATATAATAATCATGCTCCCACTAACACGATGATTATTAGCATAGCACCTCTGTTCCCACTAGCTTTGACAAGTACTCAGAAATCAACTGGACTTCTAGAAATCAATACTTTACTGAATTTCTTACCAAGGTTCAGATTTCTGATACGAGATGCTTTGATAAGACTTTATCAAAACCACACACCTTTCCTTAGATAGCTCACATGTGTGTCTAAACAATTTTAGAACTATGAAAAGGTATGTCGTAATCATAGTCTCAATTGTTTAGACCTTTGCCATTTCTCACAAGTCTATGTTAGTGTGCCGGTTAACCACACACGCTCTACTAACGACTTTGAGAATGCAAATATTACACTTGCTATCTTCCTAAAATCTACTTAGTGAAAGCGTTTCCTCACCATCATTTTCATGAATCGGAGAGAAACCTTATGACACTTAGATTTTATGGTGTATGTGTTCCTATCCATGTGAATTTTTCATAACCTTAATCACAAGAATATATCAACATAATAGGTTACAAACCTCAAGTTGTGTGCTAGTGTTAAACTACATGCTTTTTTATTCTTGATTAGATCTTGAAATACTTTTCAGGATCTTTAAGACTCCCACTGTCCTCTTGACATATAAGACTATCTTGTCAAATATTCAAAAGATAGTTTATATTCTTTATCATGACAAACAATTCACACAATTGGTCTTAGTTGGTATTTGTTTTATCCAAAACATCACAACTTACCAATTTCAAATGTACAAGAGTAGAATACTTTTACTCTTACATTTGACAAGTGTTTTAAACCTTTCTTTAAGATATGTCACTCAAGTTACAATCTTGGAGTATGACTCTAAGAATTGTTTTAGAACGATGTATGAATCATCTCCTTGATTTAACCACTTCAAGAATTCATAACTCCTCTTCTTAGCTATCAGAATGCACTTAGAGGATGAATTTTTATAAGGTCTCTTAATCATTAAGTTGATCATATATACATGATACTAAAGTACTCTCCCATATTTTCAGATTTGAGAAACTTTTATCCTTTTGCCTAATTTGATTCTTCTTATTCGCTCTGCCATACACTGAGATTTTTCCAATGCTTCAGAATTATACTTAGGCGTTAAGTATAACCATATTTACTAGACTTTATTAAATCATGACGAATAGTCTTATCGATCTGTTGTGGTGGACTTGATCAGTGCACAAGAATGTGTACTCGATCCCTTAGTCCTTCACTTGACTCACATATACACGTGGAAAAGGAACTATTCTTAATTTTCCAAAGCTTAAAGTTCTCCTTCATCATACTATACAACTTGTATGATTCCAAGTTTCTATCCAACTGAAAACTTGGGTGATGAGAATCTTTCCTTATTTGGTAAATTTAGACACTACCACGAATGAAAGAATCAAATTCATATTTCCACTCTTGTTATTAATGGAATCATATAAGCTACAATTTTTTGCAAATGCCATTGTAATGATTTTTTTAAAATAAATAAAAACAAAAAATTTTCCTTTTAGCTCAAGAATCCTTACAGTGCAAAAGTATATGAAAACTTTGTTGTTATCTATTCCTAAGCAATATATCATAACTCCTAAGAAGTACCTCAAGAATCCGATCTTCAAACTATGCAACATAAATCCATCTACGCGATCAGATTCATCATACTCTTTCTTTAAGTTTCTTCACTTTTCTTTGATTCGTAAAACATCAACATGTGACGCAGTCACATCATGTAACAATAATCTCAGAATAGAAACTTAACAGAGTTCGATAGTGGACTTTACCTAAAGTAGAGTCAAACTTATTGACTTTAACATCCTTAGGTTAATTTGGAAGCTTCGCAAACAGTGCCCCTTCCTTTGGTAATTTTAGCAAATGGACCCTTTGGTAATGGTACATGGGACTATCACAGACTTAGCTTTTCTCTTTACCATTTGGTGAACTGAGTTGACTATGGCCGATCCCTTTCCATTGGGAAGAGAATGCTTTTTCTGGATTTCCAGTGTCATCATTGTCAATGTCCATAAAGTTTTGGGAAGTCGATATTCTTATCAAATTTGCAATACAAGAAAAATACCCTTTAATGACGTGCAAACAATGACACTCGCTGATTTATGATACACATTTTTGTGTGCCCCTAAAAATAATGTTAACCTTCCAAAATTTTAAGAATAGAGGACACGTATTTTTGCGCGCGCCCTAAAATTAATGTCCAATAAAAAAAATAAAAAACACGGAGGGCACCTATAATAAAAAGGGCGTCCTCTACAAATGTCGCTTTATAATTTTTACTAAACGCGCGTTTCTGGGACTCCTTGATAGGTAAGGGGGAAACTAAATCCCCAAAATTTTGAACACCCTCCTTCCTCTTCCTCTCTACTCTCTACACCCGCCAAATCGACTTCATTCTCTCCCTTCTTTCTCTCTGCAAACCCCTTCCTCTCCAATCGAATTTCAGTTCCTTCTATGTGCAAACCCTAATCAAACATAACGCATTTGAAATAGTAATATCTTCTTTCACAAAATAGACGGTTGACCGAAGAATGATTTTCTTTTGATGAATCGGACATCACCAACAACAATAGCTTCCATCACAATTTGTGTTTTCTTTCAGACTCCACCGTTACAACATCGCACCACAACACCAGCCCTGAGCCACCACCACAGTGCTTTCGCAAAAGCCCAGAACCACCACTACACCACCACAGGTCTTTCAACAAACCCTAAAAAGTCGCAATCAGTTGTCGCTCTACAGATTTAAGAGTTTTGGTTATCGTGGATGTAACATCCAAAATTTCAAAACAATTAAAACTTTTAAAAAACCACTCATTTTAATAACGTTGTTACAAAAAGGTTTTCAATACATTATTTGACAGAGTATTTTCCCAGGTTCATATTATAAAACACCAACGCGAGGAACGGTACGATCACGCCTTTGCCTTGCCACAGACTCCTGAGAACCTGAAACATAAAACCACAACTGTAAGCCCGAAAGCTTAGTGAGATACCCCCAGAATACCAACCACATATACGCCTTTCCAGGCCCTGACCTTCCGGTCCATAACATATTGCCTTCCGGCCCATACATATTGCCTTCCGGCCCATAGCATAAAACGCATACATAACATAACAAATCATAGAACGACCCTGCATCCCGGATCACACCCCAGATCTAGCAATCATACGCATAACACATAATCATATAACAGTTCACAGTTAGCAATTGATCAACAGATCACATAACGTAGCATTACTCTAATCAAGATACCGGTCTAGCCGGTCACTAGCATAACATTACCCTATGAATCAGTCAACATACTAAATGCATACATACGCCCTTCCAGGCCACGACCTTCCGGTCCACATAGCAATGCCTTCCGGCCCATAACATGTAATGCCTTCCGGCCTATATCATAACAATGACAACTACTCGGATTTCCATCCGATAAAGAGGGTCGGCCTTGGTGCCATAAACCCTAGCGATATAGTGAGGATAACTCACCTCGAAACTGCCGACTGAACAGATAGCTCAAGCTGCTCCGATCACTGATACGATCTCCACCTCTGGACAGTCACCAATACACTGAACTCAAACAATAACAACAATTACCAAAATACCCCTGGAACCACTGGTAAATCCTTGGTCAAAGACAAGGTCAAAGTCAACCTCTGACTGACCCTACTCGCCGAGTCAACCCTAAGACTCGCCGAGTCCCCATGTTCAGAACTTCACTCAACCCGCGACCTAACTCGCCGAGTCACCCCAAGACTCGCCGAGTTTAACGACTCTGAGTCCACTCGCCCTTAACTCACCGATTCCTTAAGACACCCTTTCTACACGTCGAGTATCCCCTTTTTACTCGACGAGTTCCTCCTGGAAGAATCGCGGGGCCACCCCGACTCAACTCGCCGAGTCTGAAGAACAACTCGACGAGTCCCAATTAATCTTCAAGCTACTCGCCGAGTCTGTTCATCGAACTCGGCGAGTCCATGCCATGCAACCGCTCAAACTGCATCCTGGGATAAGTATGGTTCCGAAATACACAAGCATGGGACCTTCTGGACCCCTAAAGGTCCTAATACAGGGTTATATTCGTTTGGGTAACAAGGTAATAATCCATCTAATCACCAAATGGGTTCCATAAACCCTAGATCCATGCACACATCAAAATAACAGAAATGATCCGAAATGTTACCTAAATAATGCACTCTCTGTGTCCCCAAACCTCAGAACTCGAATCCCTTGTAGTTCCTTTAGCCAAGACTCTTCTCCTCCTTGCACCACAATTTCTTCAAATCACCAATGGCCTTCAATCTTGCTCTAGATGCCCACAGCCGCTTAGGGTTCTTCTCAATCGACTAAAAGACGAACAATGACGGCATATAGTGCGTTATATACGACCCAAACCTGAACGGTTAGGGTTTTCGCTAAACAGCGTAGACTCGCCGAGTCCATATCGGACTCGCCGAGTCCAGTCGCGAACCCGCGACCAAGTCTGCGATCCTACTCGGCGAGTCTAGGCTCCAACTCGCCGAGTCCCCTCTTAAAACACCCCCAAAATCATAATTATATCAATATTTGAAATTCCGGGCTATTACAACTCTCCCCCACTAGAACTAGACTTCGCCCTCGAAGTCTCACTCTGAAAATAGCCCCGGATGCTGCTCCCACATATCACGTTCCAGATCACAGTTCATTTCCGATCCCCCTCCGGTGCTGCCACTGAACTAACCCAGAGGTATCTCCTTATTCCTCAGAACCTCGATCTTCCGTTCTCTGATGACCACTGGCTTCTCGGCATAATTCAGGCTCGCATCCACCTGAATGTCTTCTAATGGAACCACTGCCGACTCATCGGCTATATACTTCCTCAATTGCGACACATGAAAAATATCGTGGATTTGTCCCAAATCCGTGGGTAACTCCAAACGATAGACCACCCGGCCTACCCCCGCAATCACATGAAAAGGTCCGATATACCGGGGCCCCAACTTGCCCCTCTTCCTGAATCGAATCACTCCTCTCCAAGGAGAGGCCTGCAGGAATACGAAGTCACCGACCTGAAACTCAAGCTCGGACCGGCGTCTGTCTGCATAACTTTCCTGTCGGCTCTGGGCGGTCAATAACCTCTGTCTAATCTGCTGAATCTGCTCTGTCGACTGAAGCACGATCTCTGTACTGCACATCACTCTCTGTAATCGAAAATTACCCAAGATGCAACCCTGCTCTAAATCTCAACGATCACTCGACCCATAAGGGTTAGAAAACCATGAACCACCGGATCCCCGATCCAAAGCCCACTTTGTCCATTCCGGACCGACTGAGAGATCCATTCTCACTCTCAGAGCAACTCTCACAAGTTCTCCTCTTGCCATCACATACACATACTGAACTAGTCCCAACACCCGCAGGTTGAAAGACCCGATATATTGATGATATCCTCGAACATCTCCCAATATGAACCACTACATCCACCCTACACTCTGATCAGAATCACACTGAGAATTTAAGATTCCCTCTCTCCCTGCATCCCTTCTGAGCCTCAACAGGCATCCCAAACCGGATGGGTTCCTACTTCGCTGCCGCGAACACGATGCTCGAAGGCATACTCGAAACACTCTAACCATAACTCCGCTCTGCGGCTTCCATTCTCGTGAATTTGCACCCCCTCCGGAGTTACACACCTTTCTCTTTTCCTTCCAAGGGACTCTCTTGGCCATAATGCCACTCCAACCGGTGCCGCGGTGCTTGCCCCAAGCGACACCACCCTTTTTGCGTAACCGCTATTCACATACTCTGGTTCTCATTGCAGGGGCTCTCAATCCCATGCACTCTCTCCACTCATCAAAATCACTGCCTCAGCTAAACAAGATCACTAACCCGGGGCCAGACCTTCCAATGCAATCACACTACAACATACACGATCCGCAATCTCAAACTGGTCCAGCAATACCAACAGAGTCTCCAGCATGACTAGACCGACTCTCATAACACATACTAGCCACTCGAGGCTATATCTCTGTGGTTCCGTACACCCAACTCTGCGAACCCTCAGGTTCTAACTCTGGGAGCCTTCCGGTTCCAGCTCTAGAAATATGCACAACATAATCCCGTGGGATTAATGCAGGACAACCCATCACGTACCTCCAACATACAAATACTCTGATCGCATAACCCCGGTTACTTACTCAAGCTTGATCCCGGCCTTCTCTCAGGACTCCACAATCAATTGCCCTAGGTCTGTATCCCGCCCCGCATACCCGACACTCGCTCTCGTCGGCCTATACTCTGAGCTGACAACACTGTTGAATCCCAACAGCTAAGCACCCTCACATACTCATCGATCTCCCGGAGAATTCTCCAATTCTCCCCCACTAAAGCACTGGCTAACTGCCACCGATCGTCATTGACGACCTTTCAGAACAATCCTGCACAAAGAGAACATTTACCCACTGACTGCTTCCCACAAGCATAAGCAACCCTCAGCAAAACACATCTCCTCCCTGATCAATCCACTCAAAAGAATCCGGTCTTTCAATTATCCACTCTACGACTGCGGATGCTACCCGACATTCAACCCAGTGCCGCATCTCCACTAACGACCCTCACGAATGATAACCAGCGGAATTCCCAACAATAACCCGTAACCAAACCCACAACCTGCCCAAGGATGAATACCGCATCGAAAACCGCACAAGGCTACCGGCACCAAAACACCAAACTATAACCATACCAAACCATCAGGGAAACAACGAATGCCAAGCGAAAACCTGAAGCACCAATCCATAACCATGCCAAACCCGCGAAACAACGAATACCGCATCGAAATCCACACAAGATACCAGCACAAACAATACGCCCCAATCAACGCAAGACAATCAAGACACCAAGGAAGCATCATACCCGCAGCTGCCTCCGGCACTGCTCCGTCTCCCTCTGCCGCAAGCCGATAAGCACGACCTTGAACCCTTGGGGCTCCACTCCATCCTGTCCTCCTCCTGAACTCCTCAAGGTGGCCGGTGCTAGAGCCTGCACCGGTCCTGCAGAAAGCTGTGGACAGTTGACCCTCAAATGTCCAACCTGCCGACACTGATAACAAATCCTCAAATCCCGTGTACAGTGTCCCTCTTTTCCGCACTTGCGGCATGCACCACCGGACCAGCAAGCTCCGGTGTAGCCCCTCCCACACTTCTCACAAGTGTGGCCGTTTCGATCCCCCATTCTAACATCTACGGTCCTGGACCGTTTCGGCGCCGGCTACGACTGCATCAGGGCCTGCCTCAGCTCACGCAACTGCAACTCAACCTCTAATTCACGCCGCATGGAGGCCTCCTGCAACACCAACAAGGTCTCGCTCCTCTGCGCAGACACGAACTGTCTGATATCCCCCTTGAGCATATTCAGATATCAGGACGTCTGAGCCTGCTCCGAAGCGAACTCAGGGCAAAACATCGCCCTCTCAATAAACATCCTGGTGATCTTAGTCACCGACTCCAAATCCTGCTTCAGCTCAAGGAACTCCCGAGAAAATCTCTCCCTCTCATCTCGCGGAACATAGCGAGTACTGAACATCTCTCTAACTGATCCCCTGAAACCGCAGCCCTCAGCGCGTCGAAATATGACCCCGTGGTCAATCTCCACCAATCCTTCACCCCGAGCCTCAATAGGTTCAGAGCACACCTCACCCTCTGATCAGCAGGGCATAAACTCGTGGAGAAACACCCCTCCATGTCTGATAACCATCTCATAGCAACAATCGGGTCCTGAACTCCATCGAATGTGGGGGCTTCGTATAATAGAAGTCCCGATACTAAAAACCCCGACTAGCTCCTCTCTTTGTCGTTGCTACAGCCGCTGTAACTGCCGCGGCAGTCGTCTCTGCGAGAGTCGCATATCGCTCATCAATTTACTCAACCATGGCGGTCCTGATCGACCCAAACAATTCTGGCGACTCAGCCCGTAACAATGCAGCAACCTCATCACACAGGATCTCGCGAATCCTCGCATCCCGCTCGCTCGTGCTCGTCTGATCGATAACCTCAGATGGTACCGATCCACCCGGAACTTGCTCCCCCGCTCCCGATCCTGATCCGGATCCACTATCATCATGCCTCGATATCTCCGTACTGAAGGCACCCTACCAATCTCAGACACTTCCCACAATCCTGGGATCCAACTCTCGCAACCCTACCCTAGAGACCATGGTTTCCCTGATACGCGTATGGGTCCTGTGCTTTCAGTAGTACGGGCCCATACTACCTTCCACACCTACCCATATTTGTATGAAGTACTACCACAATACCCTAGGGAACATGCATAACAACTATCAACCCTCACCACTAGAGGAACACTGCGAATATCCCATAAGGGACCCTAGGCTACAAGCATCACAAATCAGGCAACATTATCATGAATTCCTAAAGATCCCTAGCCTAACTCTAGCATGCTGTTCTATCAAGCTCAAATAAAACAAATATCATGTATGGTATCTTGGGGTTACTTACTGGCTCTGGCTGATCGTACCTCCGCGTCCTCCTTTTACTTAATTTGAAAACCGTTTTAATTTCTCTTTTTAAAATCCTCCTCGATTTGAGACTGGAGTCACACGAATGTTTCCCCAATTCACTCAAACCAAGGCTCTGATACCAACTTGTAACATCCAAAATTTCAAAACAATTAAAACTTTTCAAAAACCACTCATTTTAATAACGTTGTTACAAAAAGGTTTTCAATACATTATTTAACAGAGTATTTTCCCAGGTTCATATTATAAAACACCAACGCGAGGAACGGTACGATCACGCCTTTGCCTTGCCATAGACTCTAGAGAACCTGAAACATAAAACCACAACTGTAAGCCCGAAAGCTTAGTAAGATACCCCCAGAATACCAACCACATATACGCCTTTCCAGGCCCTGACCTTCCGGTCCATAACATATTGCCTTCCGGCCCATACATATTGCCTTCCGGCCCATAGCATAAAATGCATACATAACATAACAAATCATAGAACGACCCTGCATCCCGGATCACACCCCAGATCTAGCAATCATACGCATAACACATAATCATATAACAGTTCACAGTTAGCAATTGATCAACAGATCACATAACGTAGCATTACTCTAATCAAGATACCGGTCTAGCCGGTCACTAGCATAACATTACCCTATGAATCAGTCAACATACTAAATGCATACATACGCCCTTCCAGGCCATGACCTTCCGGTCCACATAGCAATGCCTTCCGGCCCATAACATGTAATGCCTTCCGGCCTATATCATAACAATGACAACTACTCGGATTTCCATCCGATAAAGAGGGTCGGCCTTGGTGCCATAAACCCTAGCGATATAGTGAGGATAACTCACCTCGAAACTGCCGACTGAACAGATAGCTCAAGCTGCTCCGATCACTGATACGATCTCCACCTCTGGACAGTCACCAATACACTGAACTCAAACAATAACAACAATTACCAAAATACCCCTGGAACCACTGGTAAATCCTTGGTCAAAGACAAGGTCAAAGTCAACCTCTGACTGACCCTACTCGCCGAGTCAACCCTAAGACTCGCCGAGTCCCCATGTTCAGAACTTCACTCAACCCGCGACCTAACTCGCCGAGTCACCCCAAGACTCGCCGAGTTTAACGACTCTGAGTCCACTCGCCCTTAACTCACCGATTCCTTAAGACACCCTTTCTACACGTCGAGTATCCCCTTTTTACTCGACGAGTTCCTCCTGGAAGAATCGCGGGGCCACCCCGACTCAACTCGTCGAGTCTGAAGAACAACTCGACGAGTCCCAGTTAATCTTCAAGCTACTCGCCGAGTCTGTTCATCGAACTCGGCGAGTCCATGCCATGCAACCGCTCAAACTGCATCCTGGGATAAGTATGGTTCCGAAATACACAAGCATGGGACCTTCTGGACCCCTAAAGGTCCTAATACAGGGTTATATTCGTTTGGGTAACAAGGTAATAATCCATCTAATCACCAAATGGGTTCCATAAACCCTAGATCCATGCACACATCAAAATAACAGAAATGATCCGAAATGTTACCTAAATAACGCACTCTCTGTGTCCCCAAACCTCAGAACTCGAATCCCTTGCAGTTCCTTTAGCCAAGACTCTTCTCCTCCTTGCACCACAATTTCTTCAAATCACCAATGGCCTTCAATCTTGCTCTAGATGCCCACAGCCGCTTAGGGTTCTTCTCAATCGACTAAAAGACGAACAATGACGGCATATAGTGCGTTATATACGACCCAAACCTGAACGGTTAGGGTTTTCGCTAAACAGCGTAGACTCGCCGAGTCCAGTCGCGAACCCGCGACCAAGTCTGCGATCCTACTCGACGAGTCTAGGCTCCAACTCGCCGAGTCCCCTCTTAAAACACCCCCAAAATCATAATTATATCAATATTTGAAATTCTGGGCTATTACAGTGGATATTGTCGATGTTTCCTCTTCTACTATCAACTCTCTCAGTTGTCGCTGTTGGTATTGGTGGTGCGACGGTGTGGGTTGCCAGTGGCAGTGATTGGAGGCGTTGTGGTCTTCAGGTCTTGCAAATCGATTGCGTCATCGCAGTTCAATTTTACCGCTATCAGTTTCGATCAATTTAGTCTACGTAACGTCGCTCACCACCATGGTCCAAGCCACCGTCGCTCTCCACCACCAATTCTCTCTACAGGTCAGTTAACGTCTCTTATTTTAAATTACGATGCCGAACGCTTCCAAAAGTCATCATCCTCGGGGACAGCAGGTCAGTTCTTTTTGTTAAATCTGGGTTTATTTTGGGGTTATCTACTTTATTGGAGTTGAAAATTGTGACAACCCCAAATTTAACTCCGTTGCAAACCCCGGTTTCACTAACGGAACGTGTCACTATACGTTATTTTATGTAATAGTTGAAATCGTCAATATCCGAATGTCTAAATTTAAACATGGCTTGATATTATTATAAGAAATATACCTCGTATGTGTTAACCCCGTTTAACCTAATAGAGTTGTATTACCTTTTCAACCACTTCACCCGGGTAAAAAGTTGTAACCCAGTTAACTTTAAACATCGGGTAGCCGTGTATCGGGTGCGATTCCCGAGACATATGCAATGGGTGTGCACAACAATTGAACACTCATTTACTACACATCCACTCTCTCTCACTACTTTCTCTCTCTACACCCGAAAACGACCCCGATTCCGCTAATTTCCGACTTCCAAACGTAAGTACTCATCCTCTATCTTATTCTAGACATGCTTCATTGAATTTGAGGGCCAAAAATCATAGGAATCAAGGTCCAAAGAGGAGTTTACGGCCTAAGAAGCTCCTTAGGCCGTAAACCCCCAAAACCAAGCCAAAGACCAAGTTTTTCCTTCTTGTGAGTTAGTATACTAATTAAGGCTTATAACTAGAAGAGTTTGGACATTAAAACACTAGAAATTGATGCTTAAAAAGGAGTTTATGGCCCAAGCATGTGCTTAGGCTGTAAACACCTCAAACACCCCATAAATCTGTGTTTTAAGCCCCAAAAACACTTCTAGGATGTTTGGTAAATTAGACTTGACTCCAAGGAACACTTAAATGCATCAAACAACATCATTTGAGCACAAATGAAGAGTTTACGGCCAAGACTAAGCTTGGGCCGTAAACACCCAAGAAATTGTGTCAAACAAGTCCTTAAACTACCCTAATGCATGAAAGGAATTTATCTAAGGCCTTTGGAAGTGTGTTGTACCATTAAAAACCTCATTTTGATACCAAATGAAGAGTTTACGGCCAAGGATGTTCTTGGGCCGTAATCTCCCCAAAAATGTATGCCAAATTGTTCCAAACTCACTATAGGGCCTTCTAGGATTTTTCTAAGCCATATGGGACCATGTTGTACAAATAAAACCTACATCTTGAAGGGTTTATAGGAGTTTACGGCCCAAGAACAAGTCTTGGCCGTAAACTCCCTAAAAATGACACAAATTTTGATGTTTAATCCTTCCCTCTTGGTCCAAAACACACACCACTAAATCAAGGAAGTGATATAAGGCCTTAAACATACATTTTGGGATACCACTTGAGTTTACGGCCAAGCCTAGGGGGCTTACGGCCGTAAACTCCCAATGGGTGGCTTTTAGGCCATAAACTCTAAGAGAGTGAACTCAAGGACCCTCCCGTAAATCATCCATGGCCTTGTACCACTCCCGGGAACCCTTTCTAGGCCTTAAAACCCTGAAAACGACACTAGAATGTCCAAATACTATAATGAAAAGCATAAGATAATTAACTTCTTGTAAAATACATATTTCATATGACACTAGGGTCCTAAAAGGTGCTCAAGTGGTTATTCGGTACCAAACGCTCAATCGACACTTTTACCCGCTTCACCCGATTTCCGTGATTTCAGGTGAGTTCATACCCCTTTAATGAACCATTCAAATGTTTTAAATGTTTTAGGGGGGGAGATACAAGTTGCTTATAAATGTTTATGTAAAGTTTTACAGAACGATTTCTGCGTTACAAGGATTAATCACATGTGATTCACTACCTTTAGTTCAAATCACATGTGATTTGTCCCTATGCCTTATAAACGGGTTTCACCCTTTTCAAACTATTTTTAAACAGTGAATCAGATTTTAAATGTTCTTTTGGAAAAATACTTTTATTTAATCAATTTACTTATAAAATGTAACCCCTCTGATATATTTATATAAGTAAGACTTGGAGGACTTAGGACCGATATCTCGCCTTATTTCCTGTTCTTGTTTGATTGTGGGCTTAGGGTAGTAGTTATCCGTCCGACTGTCGTTGATTTCTTAGTTATATAATCTGTATATCAGTGTGGGATACGAATGTTACTGCTTTCACTCAATACTAAAGTCACTAACATGCCAAGAACCGTCCTCACTAAGATAACTATAATAGGTATAGTTACGGTTGCTATAGCTATTACTCGCTAAAGTCATTTCTATCTACACTATAATACTCACTATTACTAGACGATACACTAGTAAGAGAATACACTATGATCAACACTAAAAGATTACTACACTATAACAACAGAGAAAACACTAAACAAACAATAATACACTAACCCACTACGAGATACTCTATTCGCTATCCACTACGCCCGAAGTTTTCCAACAGGGAGACGACTCTACATGTATAGATCTATACGGGGCAGACGCTATTACATCCCGACTGTTAACTCAGTCCGCGCCGTACAGGCCCAGGGATGCCATTACTTCACTATACTATGCATGACAGGGAAGGTCATGGGAACCTCTATTATCCTCACTATTGGTAATATACAAAGAATACACTACAACTACTCTAAAATACTACACTAAATGAAAATCTGCATCCCGAAGTAAGTAAGTATCTATCACTAAAGGAAACTTGCACCTCTATCACTGATTACAGACTTAACCTATTCTATCACATTGATTATTTGAAAATTTGCCAATATATTTTTACAATAAACTGTTTCAAAGAAATGAAGAATGCATACTTTTCACAGATTGTCACTTACAATGTATTTTCTGGAAAATATGGGATTTTCTAAGTTTCTACTACTTATGAACATAAATGATACATTTTCAGTACTAATGCTTTGTATACAAAAACTCACACTAAACTCTTATGAACTCACCAGCTTTATGCTGATAATCGTTTTCAAAATAACTTGTATCTTCAGGTCAAAGATAGACAGGTACAGACGCGGCATTTTTGGAGAAGGTGGAGCACACAAGACCCATCTCTTATTTTTGAATTACTTTTGGGTGATTGTTAAACATTACAAATCACGCTTGCAATTAAATTCACTATGTAATGCTATGGTTGTATGTTTCTTGTTTTCCACTATTATGCAATTGTGATGATACTGTTCACTACGTCATCCACCCCGAAACGTATTCCGCCGTTATCGGTTTTGGGGTGTGACAAAAATCGTTCTCACTTGAAGCTGATCTCGATTATTATATTGTCAAAAAGAAAAGTTTGATTTCATGCTTGTGTTGGTGAAATTGGTTATTGATTGTTTCATAGATTTATTATAGATTACTATAGGCGAAACAACTTGATATAAATCACGATCTCCGACTATAAACTATCATAAAATTTGTGTTTTTGACAATTCCTTTCTAACCTAGCTTCTGAACTTCCTAAATATTGGTGTTAAGGCTGCGTATGTTGATGCAGTCATCTCTTTTCATGTATATCTATGTGAATTTTACATAGGTTCCATTCCCTAACTTGCTTATTGATTTGTTGTTTTATGTGATGTAGGGTAGGCAAGACCTCGTTGATGGATCAGTATCCTGTATAACTTAGATTTGTTAGGGTTTATTCGTTTTTACCATTCACCTCTATTCTCCCTTTAATCTTCAGGTCTAACAATCAAATAGGATCCACAATGACATCTTTCATGTCTCTAAAAATCCAGCAAGTTGAAATTTTAGAATACATCGAGCTCGTGTGATATGTGGCATGCAAGGAGGTGTTTTAAATTTGATTATTGCAACTTCAGGTATTGGAGTCTGGGAATTATATAACAAGTTAATTTTTTTATAGAGATAGTTGGGTAATTTTACATTTATATCAATTTATATGATCATTGAAGATCATGAAAGCCATTGTTGGGGATGATTATTATTGTTTGCCCTTAATGTTCAACATTAGATATGTGAACAAGAAGTTTAGCAATCAATACAATAGGAGTCGATTTCTTGACAAAAGAAGTGGAATTTGAGGATAGGCTCTTCACTCTACAGGTTATTTGTTACTGATTCTCATTTACTGAAGGGCACTAAGAATGTCCTTCAAGTACGAGTTGGAGGACCAAATCTGTAATTTCATATTTTGTGATTCTCATTTGTTCAGAGCCTGGGAGTTGCTTTTTATCGTGGTGCAGATTGTTGTCTTCTTGTTTATGATGTCCAACTTGGTGTCTGCCTCAAATGTTCAACAGTATGGATTGTCTTCTGCTGATCCCTTTACTTCTAAGAGAAAAAGGATAATTATTGAAGATTTGAGGGCGTTGTTGGAGTCCTTTGTCAACAAGTACGTGTCTTTTATACATTTCTTGTTTATATGCAATCCTGTTGAATAAAGTTCAATTTTTACTGTAACACCGTAAATTTCAAAATAATTTTTCGCATAATACAAAAACATATTCATTTAATTTTCATAAAAACATCAATGTTTGAAACTCCAATCCATGACATATAAAGAATCCCAAGATCACATAACATAAAAATCCCGTGTGTGTGTACTGATCAAGTCAGCGCCTTCCCACGGTCATCACCAGTACCTGAAACAAATAACACCAACACTGTAAGCACAAAGCTTAGTGAGTTCCCCAAAATACCACACATAACACATATTAGCCACTCGAGGCTATAACTCTGTGGGTCCGTAGACCCTACTCTGTGAACCCTCTGGTTCTAATCTCTGTGAACCTTCCGGTTCCAACTCTATAAACATGCACAACATAAATCACATAGAAATAATGTAGTACAACACATAACATACATATAGCATACATATACTTTGTCATATATCTCTGATTACCCACTCAAGGTAAAGTATAGTGAGAAGACTCACCTCGCGTATCTCGATAACTCACAAATCCCGGAAATCACTCGCGTTCGATCCCCCGAGCTATAATCCTCCTATAACACAATATATCTCTAATTAACACTTTCACAACTAAGGTTGACTACCCTTATCAAGTCAACACCGGTTAACTTTGGTCAACGGTCAACGGTCAACTCTGACCGGACTCGGCGAGTGCACTAGAGCGACTCGGCGACTCTATACATGTTCAACGACTCCCTAGGATCCTCTCTTGACATGTCGAGTACTTCCATGACTCGACGAGTTCCACCTGGCATGAATCGCGGGGCCACCACGACTCAACTCGCCGAGTCTCAAGGACAACTCGGCGAGTTCCAGCTTGACTCAGTCCACCCGTCCACCCTCTCTGACTCTCCCTGAATCACTGTGTCAACCCCTTAACTCGGCAAGACCACTCGCTGAGTGGTTACAGACAATCTTCATGCTACTCACCGAGTCTGTTCTTCGGACTCGGCGAGTCTATGCCATGCATAAACTCAAACTCGCTCCTAAGGTCAGATCCGTTCCAATAACTCATAGATCCAGTCCTTCCAAGCACATACATCACGTAAAGTTACAATCTTGGTGCTCATGTAAAGGTCCAAAGGCCTTATTTGATGATATGGTCTCTAGAATGCTATTCTAAGCTCATGGCCTCCTTTAACACTCATAAAGCTTGAGGGAAAAGAGTCTATGGACCTCTTTGGGTCCAGATCTAAAGCACTAACACAAGAAGAGGCCAATTACTTCATGGATCATTCCACAAAGAAACCCTAACTCTAAGATTTACACCAAGGACTGAGAAAGGAACGAATGGTTACCTCAAATGAAGTCTCTGAGCTCAGGAATCATTGGAATAGCACCTTCTTTGGTCTCCTCTTGCCTTGATCCTCTTCTATATGCAAAACACCCACAAATAGTCAAGGATCTTCCTCTTCTCTCTCACAAAACGCTCAAAGACTCTTTAGGGTTCTCTCTGGGGTTGGTAGCCGCAAATGACGGCCATAAGCCCCTTTAAATAGGTCTCATACCTTGGAAATTAGGGTTTCATTAAATAGCATGGACTCGCCGAGTCCGGACGCGAACCCTTGTACCAAACCGCGATCATACTCGACGAGTTTGAGCTCCAACTTGCCGAGTCTCCTTACAAATCACCAAAAATTATAAGAATAAATAATACCTGGGAATCCGGGTTGTTACAATTCTCCCCCACTAGAACTAGACTTCGCCCTCGAAGTCTCGCTCTACAAATAACTCTGGATGATGCTCACGCATCTCATGCTCTGGCTCCCAAGTCATCTCGGACCCCTTCCGATGCTGCCACTGAACCAAAACCAAGGGTACCTCCTTGTTCCTCAGAACCTTGATTTTCCGATCTATGATTGCCATTGGTGTCTCAGCATAATTCAGGCTCGCATCCACCTGAATATCCTCTAATGGGACCACTGCCGAATCATCGGCTATACACTTCCACAGTTGCGACACATGGAAAGTGTCGTGAATCTGCCACAACTCTGCTGGCAAATCCAAACAATAGGCTACCTGGCCTACCCTCGCGATCACTCGGAATGGACCAATATATCGGGGCCCCAACTTTCCCCTCTTCCTGAATCGAATCACTCCTTTCCATGGAGAGACCTTCAGGAGTACAAGGTCGCCAACCTGAAACTCAAGCTCGGACCGGCGTCTGTTTGCATAACTCTTCTGACGACTCTGAGCAGTCAACAACCTCTGTCTGACCTGCTGGATCTGCTCTGTCGTCTGAAGCACGATCTATGTACTGCCCATCACACGCTGTCCAACCTCTCCCCAACAAATGGGGGTCTGACACCTCCTCCCATACAACAGCTCAAAGGGAGGCATACCAATGCTCGAATGATGGTTGTTTGTTGTAGGAAAAGTCCGCCAAGGGCAAGTACGTATCCCAACTCCCCCCGAAATCCAGCACACATGCCTGGAGCATGTTCTCGAGCGTCTGAATCGTCCGCTTAATCTGCCCGTCCGTCTGGGGGTGATATGCGGTACTACAATGCAGTCTAGTACCCAACTCCTCGTGAAACTTCTTCCAGAATCTGGAAGTGAAACGCACATCACGATCTGAAACAATCGAGATCGGCACTCCATGCCATGAAACCACTTCCCTCACATACACCTCTGCCAATTTCTCTGCTGAAGAACTCTTGCTGATAGCAAGAAAGTGAGCACTCTTCGTCAACCTGTCCACAATCACCCAAATAGCATCAACTCCTCTGGCAGTCCTTGGCAATTTGGTGATAAAATCCATGGTGATCTGTTACACTTCCATTCGGAAACCTCCAACGGCTGCAACTTACCATGCGGCCTCTGGTGCTCAGCCTTAACCCTACGGCAGGTCAAGCACCTCTCAACAAACCACGCAACATCCCTCTTCATACAGGGCCACCAATACTCTTTCCTCAGGTCCAAATACATCTTAGTGGCCCCAGGATGGATCGAAAATTTCGACCGATGAGCTTCTCCCATCAAAATGGTACGCGTTCCTCCCACAAACGACACCCACATACGCCCCTGGAATGTCATAAGCCCCCGACCATCGGTAACGAACTCTGAAATCAATCCAACAACTCGCTCTTTCTTCTACATCTCAGGTTGCATAGCCTCGGCCTGTTCCCCACAAATGGCGTCCAACACTGGAGCTATCACGGTCAATCTCAAACATACATCCCGCAGCGGGGTGCCCTCCGCCCTGTGGCTCAGTGCATCGGCTACAACATTAGCCTTGCCTGGGTGGTACAGGATCTCACAATCATAATCCTTAACCACAACCAACCACCTTCTCTGTCGCATATTTAGGTTGGGTTGATCCATCAAATACTTCAAACTCTTATGGTCCGTGTATATCGTACACCGAACCCCATACAGGTAGTGAGGCCAAATCTTGAGGGCGAACACCATTGCCCCCAACTCTAGATCATGGGTGGGATACCTCGTCTCATGAGGCTTCAGCTGCCTCGATGCATATGCTATCACATGCCCTCTCTGCATCAGCATCGCCCCCAACCCTAAAATCAATGCATCACAGTATACCACAAAGTCCTCCATCCCTTCCGGGAGAGCTAACACCGGGCCTTCGCATAACCTTTGGCGAAGCGTCTCAAAGGAGGCCTGCTGCTCGGGGCCCCATGAAAAAGCGATACCCTCCCGGGTCAACCTGGTGAGTGGCACTGCGATTTTAGACAAATCCTTGATAAATATCCGATAATAACCTTCCAACCCTAGGAAACTCCTGAGCTCGGAGGGTGACCTCGGCACCTCGCAACTCATCACCGCCTCAACTTTGGCTGGGTCGACCAATATCCCTTTCTGGTTAACGAGATGTCCTAGGAACTGGACCTCCCGCAACCATAAATCACACTTGGAGAATTTGGCATAAAGCCTCTCCGATCTCAGAACTCCGAGAATCTCCCTCAAATGCTCCTCATGTTGCTCTCTAGATCTCGAATATACCAAAATGTCGTCGATAAATACAATCACCGACCGATCCAGCATCGTCCTTCACACTCGGTTCATGAGATCCATGAACACTGCCGGGGCATTGGTGAGCCCGAAAGGCATCACCACAAACTCGTAATGCCCATAACGCGTCCTGAACGCTGTCTTCTGGACGTCCTCATCTCGCACCCTCACCTAATGATATCCAAACCTCAAATCGATCTTGGAGAACCAAGATGCTCCTTGTAACTGATCGAACAAATCGTCAATCCGCGGCAACGGGTAACGGTTCTTGACTGTCAGCTTGTTCAACTCCCGGTAATCAATGCACATCCGGTGTGAACCATCCTTCTTCTTGACAAACAGGATAGGCGCTCCCCACGGCGAGCTGCTCGGCCGAATAAACCCCTTCCCCAGCAGCTCCTGAAGCTGCGAGGATAAATCTTGCATCTCTGGAGGTGCAAGGCGATAAGGCACCTTAGCGATAGGCGTAGCCCCCGGAACCAAATCGATACTGAACTCCACTTGCCTCACAGGAGGCACACCCGACAACTCCTTAGGAAATACATCCGGGAACTCACGCACTATCGGAACCTCCTCAACTGACCTCGGTCTCACGGAATCCACCCGCGTATCCATCACATACGCCACAAAATCCTTACAGCCCTGCTGTAGACACTGCCTCGCCCTAGCAGCCGAACAAAACGCTGATCCAGAACGTGTACCCTCGCCGTACACCGTAAGAACTTCCCCACTAGGGTCTCGTATGCTCACCAGCTGTCGCTCGCAGTCGATAACCGCACCGAATCTGCTCAACCAGTCCATACCCACAATGACGTAGACATCACCCATCGTAATAGGAACCAAATCAATTGGGAACTCAACACCGAAAATCTCGAATACGCACCCTCGGAGAACCTCCGTGGCATATATAACCCTCTCGTCAGCTATGGAAACTCTCAAAGGCCGACTCAACGCCTCACGACTAACATTGATATGCTGACTAAAAGCCAAAGATACAAAAGACCGACTCGCACCCGAGTCAAATAACACCAAGGCAGGTACAAAATTCACAAGAAAAGTACCTACGCATAACATAATATAAGCATAATATCTCAACATCAAAATAAATACACAAAAGAATACATACCAGCCACGACATCGGGCGCTGCGTAGACCTCCTCCGCGGTCAACTGAAAAGCTCTCCCTCGTGCCCTCGGCGCCTCAGCCTTCACTGGCCGACTCTCGGTAGCTCTGATGGCAGCAGGGACAGATCCCTGAGGTGCTCCCTGAGATGATCCTCGCAATTGCGGACACTCTGCCTTCTGGTGTCCGGTCTGGTTGCAGTGGAAACACACCGCAAACCCCTTGGGGCAGTCCTTAGCCATATGCCCCTCCTCGCCACACTTGTAGCAAGATCCCGCTCTACAGACTCCATCATGACCCTTGCCACACTTCCCACAAGTGCGGCCCTTCTGGCTCCCTGATTTGGGATCAGCGGGCTTGGCCCGCTTGGCTGTCGGCTGAGACTATGCCAGTCGCCGATCCCTCCCCTGAGACTCCACCTCCTCCCTGGCCTGAGTCTCTAGCTCAGTCTCCCTCTTCTGGGCATTTTCCTGAAGCTTGGAAAATGTCCGGTACGAGGAGTTCGCTACGAACTCCCGAATGTCTCGCCTCAAGATACTGAAATATCGGCTCATACGTGCCTGCTCAGTGGACACGTGCTCCAGGCAGAACATCGCCATCTTATGGAACATCCTGGTAATCACCGTAACAGACTCAATACCCTGCTTGAGGGTCAGAAACTCCTAGGCCAAACGCTCCCTCTCCACCTGGGGAACGTACTCATCTCGAAACATGGCAGTGAACCTCTCCCAGGTCACTGCCGCAAGCTCAGCAGGCGTAAAGTGCGCCGTCACAAACTTCCACCAGTCCTTCGCTCCCAAGCGAAGCTGGTTCAGCGCGAACCGAACTCTCAAATGCTCAGGAGATGAGCAAGTGAAGAAACACCCCCTCTATGTCAGAAATCCATCTCATAGCCGCCACCGGGTCTTGGGTCCCATCAAACTCCGGCGGTTTTGTGTTGCTGAACTCTCGGAACAGCAACGCATCACCACCTTGCGGCCTCACGGCAGCAATAGCTGTGGTGGCCGCTGCAAAAGCAGCCTCAGAAAGTGCGGCATAACGCTCGTCAAAGGTCTCAATCAACGTGGTCTTAATAGACCCGAACATCTCTGGTATCTCTGCCCTGATGGCCGCATCCACCTCCTCATGGAGGATCCGACGGATCTCCTCATCACTGGCCCCACTGCTCTCAGGCATAAGACATGTCCTCACCATGATCTACATCTGAACTACAACATATGATAAATTAGAATCCATTTGAGCATACTCACACTCGACAACTCATTCCTCCTTGATCCTTAGTATTCCAAAGATTCCTACTTGGGCTGTACACCGCTCCGGTGCTTTTAGTAGTACGGGCCCAATACTACTGTCCGCACCGTATCAGAATACACCCCAAGTCCTCCTCTTCGGATCCCAAATTCCAAGTACTCTATCACGCATAATCCATTCTCTAACAGATCTCTCATAAGCCCCTCGCTGCTACCTACTCACTCTCAAGCATCTCATAGCAGCTCACCTCTCTCTAGGCTAAGGCATCACAAATCAGGCCACTCTAGTCCTAATAGGAGTACCTAGCCTACTCTAGCATGAGAATACATCATATCAATATCAATATCACATAACATGAGGGTATTTTGGGAAATCACCGTTCAGGCACGGACTGATCGTACACACAACTCTGCTCTGCGTTCTTCCAAAAATCTTTTACTCTTTTTGAAAATACTTCTCAAATCCTCAGTTTGAGTTCAAATACGCCCGAAGGTGTACTCGAATCCCTCAAACCAAGGCTCTGATACCAACTTGTAACACCGTAAATTTCAAAATAATTTTTCGCATAATATAAAAACATATTCATTTAATTTTTATACAAACATCAATGTTTGAAACTCCAATCCATGACATATAAAGAATCCCAAGATCACATAACATAAAAATCCCGTGTGTGTGTACTGATCAAGCTGGCGCCTTCCCACGGTCATCACTAGTACTTGAAACAAATAACACCAACACTGTAAGCACAAAGCTTAGTGAGTTCCCCAAAATACCACACATAACACATATTAGCCACTCGATTCTATAACTCTGTGGGTCCGTAGACCCTACTCTGTGAACCCTCTGGTTCTAATCTATGTGAACCTTCCGGTTCCAACTCTATAAACATGCACAACATAAATCACATAGAAATAATGCAGTACAACACATAACATACATATAGCATACATATACTCTGTCATATATCTCTGATTACCCACTCAAGGTAAAGTATAGTGAGAAGACTCACCTCGCGTATCTTGATAACTCACAAATCCCAGAAATCACTCGCGCTCGATCCCCCGAGCTATAATCCTCCTATAACACAATATATCTCTAATTAACACTTTCACAACTAAGGTTGACTACCCCTATCAAGTCAACACTGGTCAACTCTGACCAGACTCGGTGAGTGCACTAGAGCGACTCGGTGAGTCTATACATGTTCACTGACTCCCAAGGATCCTCTCTTGACACGTCGAGTACTTCCCTGACTCGACGAGTTCCACCTGGCATGAATCGCGGGGCCACCATGACTCAACTCGCCGAGTCTCAAGAACAACTCGGCGAGTTACAACTTGACTCAGTCCACCCGTCCACCCTCTCTGACTCTCCCAGACTCACTGAGTCAACACCTTAACTCGGCAAGACCACTCGCTGAGTAGTTACAGAAAATCTTCATGCTACTCGCCGAGCCTGTTTTTTGGAGTCAGTGAGTCTATGCCATGCATAAACTCAAACTCACTCCTGAGGTTAGATCCATTCCAATAACTCATAGATCCAATCCTTCCAAGCACATACATCACGTAAAGTTATAATCTTGGTGCTCATGCAAAGGTCCAAAGGCCTTATTTGATGATATGGTCTCTAGAATGCTATTCTAAGCTCATGGCCTCCATTAACACTCATAAAGCTTGAGGGAAAAGAGTCTCTGGACCTCTTTGGGTCCATATCTAAAGCACCAACACAAGAAGAGGCCAATTACTCCATGGATCATTCCATAAAGAAACCCTAACTCTAAGATTTACACCAAGGACTGAGAAAGGAACGAATGGTTACCTCAAATGAAGTCTCTGAGCTTAGGAATCACTGGATTAGCACCTTCTTTGGTCTCCTCTTGCCTTGATCCTCTTCTATATGCAAAACACCCACAAATAGTCAAGGATCTTCCTCTTATCTCTCACAAAACGCTCAAAGACTCTTTAGGGTTCTCTCTGGGGTTGGTGGCCGCAAATGATGGCCATAAGCCCCTTTAAATAGGTATCATACCCTGGAAATTAGGGTTTCATTAAACAACATGGACTCGCCGAGTCCGGACGCGAACCCTTGCCCCAAACCGCGATCATACTCGGCGAGTTTGAGCTCCAACTCGCCGACTCTCCTTACAAATCACCAAAAATTATAAGAATAAATAATACCTAGGAATCCGGGCTGTTACATTTACTCTTGTTTAGTTTATTTGGTTAATGTGATTTAATGATACTATACAGTGCAAAAATGAGGAAGAAGTTGTTGTTGTGATTGCTCATGAACTTGGTCACTGGAAACTGAATCACACAATGTACTTCTTCATTGTTGTTCAGGTGTGCTGACATTTCTTTATTTCTTTTAATTTTAAGAATACAAATTTCTAATATATATATATATATATATATATATATATATATATATATATATATATATATATATTAAAAATCTTTTGGTCTAAATATTAAGTTCTTACACTTTTGCAATTTGGAGGTTATACACTTCACTACTAGAAAAAGAGTAATGTAATACGGTTATATTTGATAATATAGTACAGAAAAGGATACGTATTAATAGAGGGGTGTATTAGATTATTCCTCTATTGGTGTACGCTTAAACAACTGTACTCTATTCTACCTCAAATAACCAACAACCGTACTCTATTTCAAATAGAACTGTACTCTAATGTATTAAACAACTGTATTATATTATGTACCTTTTTTAGAAAAGCACTATTTGACAATGTAGTAGCAATACAATGCCTCAAGGTGAACAAGGAAGTCAAATGAGCTCCAAGAAGAACTGCAAAATTACTTTTAAAATTAAGAGCTTTCAAAGGTATTAATATATAAATAAAAATATAAAATATAATCCATGATTGGCCTACCAGTCTGTTCACACTAGCCCAACATATCCCTGTTACTTGTATAATTCTGAAAAGTTGCAATGAAGAAGATCAATACACAAATGAAAGTCCCAACAACAGAAAGTTAAAATGTTAACTTGAAAAAAGAACCGTTTACAATGACCATACATACATGTGTACAAAAAAACATCTAACTGACTAACTTATGTACATAATGACCATACTGCCGTTATTGTTAAATTACTGAAAATACCCTTTACCCTTATTGTTAAATTACAGAAAATACCCTTTAGGTAAGT
Organism: Lactuca sativa; assembly: GCF_002870075.4. NCBI lineage: Eukaryota > Viridiplantae > Streptophyta > Magnoliopsida > Asterales > Asteraceae > Lactuca > Lactuca sativa. Next base: position 86,750,664 of record NC_056630.2, on the reverse strand, counting down.
TGACAAACGATGTATGGCATTAAAATTTTAAAGTAGTTGTAAATAATTTTTTAATTTTTAATAGGTGTGCTACTCTTTAATCTAATACGGTGTACTCTAACCTCTCGTTAACTGTACTCTATGCTATAAATGGAATACAACGTATTTAAGCTGTATTCTATTCCCTTCTAACCATATTCTAAGCCACTATGTAAATAAATGAACCTTATCTAATATGGGGATACTAATAACCGTATTTTATCTCTCTGTATTCTATTTCACTTTTTCTAGTAGTGTTGTAAAGAACTCAAAGGATCTATTCCTTAGTTTTTGACTTGATACTCAACCAGTTCTCATTGGACTTGTATTATTCCAGGTAGACTGATATTTTGATTTAATTATAAATCTTAATATTATTCTCAAAGTATTGGTTGTTGGGGTAAATTTGTTATGAAATGCCGAAAATGCCCCTAACTATCTAACATAACAAACTAGTAATATTAAATGCCCAAAATGCCCCTAACTCCTCTGCACTAATAAGATGCTCCAAGAATTTCTCTATATTGTTTAGATCATCAATTCAAATGATTCAAATGAATCATAACTTAGGATTTCTAAATCCTAACATAATTGTTCATATCTAACTACATGCAGATATATGAGTAGCATGATGTGGGATCTTTAGATAAGTCAAAACAGAAAGCAGCTCAAGATCTTTTGTGTTTCCAGTGTAAGCTCTTAATATGCTTGAGTTAAAGCATGATAAATTTGATTAAGTTTTCAGAAAGAAACAGTTCTTTTAAATATTTTTAGGTTTTTTTTTGTCATTTTGTTGCTTGATAAATTTGATTAAGTGGCTAACCTATTTTTCATTAGGTTTATGTATTGGGTGTTGGTGATTTTCAATTGGGCAAGATTGAAGTTCTCAGGGATCATAGAGCTGATGATATCATATTCAATATTTTTGGCATTCCCACTTATTGTGCTAACCAGCGTGAGGTTGATACTCATGTATCAGATCATTAATGCAATCATGAGTGGGAGAGATGTTCTTGTGATCATGGTTGCTGGTGGAGGCAAAAGTCTATGCTATCAACTTCCAGCTGTTTTACATCATGGAATTGCTCTTGTTGTTAGTCCTTTACTTTCTCTTAATCAGGATCAGGTGCTTATTTTTGTTTTTGTTAATATTCTATATCCTTTACTATTGATTACCTGATTATAAACTCTAATTAAGATTTTTATTGCTTTAGGTCATGGGGTTAACTGCATTAGGGATCCTAGCATCTATGCTTACCTTACCAACTAGTGAAGTTTATATACAAAGCTCTTGAAAAGGGAGAAAGGGATCTTAAAGTATTGTATGTTACACCAGAAAAAGTCTCCAAAAGCAAAAATTTGTGTCAAAACTTGAAAAATGCCACTATGCTGGACGTCTTTCCTTGATCTCAATTGATGTACACTCACTCTTTTTTTCTTAGTTTTTATAAAGAAATATAATTTTGAAAATTTAAATTTCATATCTTTTTGAATTTTCAGGAAGCACATTGTTGTAGTCATTGGGGACATAACTTTCGTCCATATATATATATATATATATATATATATATATATATATATATATATATATATATATATATATATATATATATATATATATATATATATATATATATATTGTAATGCCCGCGTTTCCAGGCTAGGCATTTTTGTTGATGTAATAGTCTAGGTTAACATTTGTAACCCATTTTGAAATAATAGAAGTGTATTATTTGAGTATTATGTGTTTTGTGCTTAATTGCTTAATTATGTGGTTTGATTAATTAAGAATAAACATAAGCGTCAAAATTTAAGTGTAAAATAAACTTTATATCTTTGGATAATGTTGTAGTAGTTGAAACGAGGTTTCCAAATATATATAGAACGCACAAATCTGACTTCGTATGAGGAAGTTATGATTTTCTGAAGTTTCGACTTAGCGGTATGCAGCCCGAAATACTCGCTTTGAGATGGAGTGGTTTTTAGTCGAATCAATCTAAACGAGAATCGAAGATCTCGTTGTTGGTATCGAAGCGATGAAAAGTTAGGCGGGAACGGACGTCAAACGAAGAAGTTATGAATTTATAACGAAGTTTTTCTATCCCGGCCTACTAAAAATAAATAATAAAAATAAATTCAAAGTTAGCCGACGGAGTCTAAACGAAAGTTGTAGAGCGTAGTCTCACCTACACGTGGATATAAAGAACGTCGAAAACGGAGTTCGTATGAAGAAGATATGAATTTCCGAAGTTTATTAAATAATTTGTATTTAAATTTAATCTTTAATTCGGATGTATATCCGACGGAGTCACCGATCTGATCCGAAGTACGCCCAGCGTACCGCGAAGCATGACGCACCTCGCACTCGAGTTTTTCGGATGACACATGCAGTGACGCATTCGGAGGCCTACGCCCCGCGTAAGGCAGTACGCCCAACGTACTACGAGGCCTCAGCCTCCTATAAATAGGATGCGAGGGTTCCGGGTATTTTTGCTCATTTCTTCTCCTTTTTGTGTCGAAGATCTGCACGTAAACCCCCGAAGCCATCCCGACACCCCGGATCTCATAGCCAAATTAAGAAGGAAGTTTCACGCTCCCGGGATCCCGAGAAGTGCGATTCCCGAGCCGAAGCTCTGCCCGTGACAAGTTCGATTTTTGTAGAGATCTTCCAGATCTGCTGAGGATTACTACTTCTGCAAGTTGTAGTGCTGTCCGATCATCTTCTGATCAAGTGAGTGTATACTACCTTTCATAAACACGATAATAATACAAGTATGGTTTGAGTGTATTAAGTATATTGTTGTTTATATGCGTGAGTGTGTGGTTACTTTCTTCTAACGCATAATTATAAAGTATTTTATACGAAATACGTGTTATGTGTATATTTTGTGTTATATGTGTGAATGTATATTCACCCTCTTCTATCTCATAGATCTGATTCGTTTTCTATGAAATACGTGTTATGTGTGTGTGCCTCATCTGTTATGTGGAAAATGTATTGATTGAGCATGCTATACAGGTTTTAAAACTATGTATAAAAATGTATATTTTATCTACTAATATGTTGGATAGAACATGGGTAGATAGTTGGTGTGTAATAAACAGATGAGAGGCCTCGTTGTTGTTTTGATTCAGTCATCTAGCGGAGTTTAGATGACGACCACAGACTATTCTACACAGTCATGTGGAACACTAGCAGGTTCGCCACCTATAGGTGTTAATGAACTTGGGTGTTCATTCGCTGTACTCCATCCCCCTCATGGTTGCCTTATTTGACTTATATTGCTGAGGAACCCCCGAAGCATGTGTTGTTGCCCCGATGAAATATTCTTAGACTAGGTTCCTTATGTCAGTTGTCTTAGGGATGTAAAGTGAGAATAACGAGAATGGGTAATTGGGTTATAGTTGGTTGGTGGAATTAAATATGATTATTTATTGTGGGTTGAAAACCCTATATGCTCACCAGGCTCCCAAGCCCAACCCACTCAGTTTTATTTGTATTACAGGAAGTGGCGCAAGGGCATAAGATGGATGAACCATCAAGTTGTTTTGTTTACAAGTCTGTATATGTATATATTTGTTGAATGACTTGTAATGTTATCGTTTATGCTTTATGGTCTGTATCGGAACATGACATCCCGAGTTTTGATTATATAATGAAAATAAATTTCTTTTATGAAATGCTTTGGTAAACATTGTTTTATCACGTTTTGTTTTTGGGAACAAATTCCGCAACTCTTTCAAATCAAAAGGATTTACTCTGAAATTATTTTAAAAGCATAAATGAAAATCGGTCTTTTCTGGCCGAGATTTTGGGGGTGTCACACACACACACACACACATATATATATATATATATATATATATATATATGAATAATGGTAAATGAATATTCGATTAGTTTGTATACTTTTAACTTTTAATATCTTCCAGCTGATTTACTTGATATTGCAACATGAATGGTACAGGTCATCAAAACTTTACTCCCAGATCCTATGAAGAAGGAGCCTTTACTTGTTGAAAATATACCAATCTAGAAACATGCTACCAATCTCCTCTGCTATGGCTGAAACTTGTGCCTTAATTTTCAGAAAATCTACAAGCAGTATATAATAAGTTAGTTTCAACAAGTAACTGTTACATACTACTTTGTTCTATTCTTATTTATAATAATTCACTCTTGTATTTTTCTGTCTAGTACTTTATCTAATCTGTCAACTTTACTTGCTTTCTTTTTTTTAGAGTTTATACAGGTTCAATCATGACTTCTCTTGATTTGGCAGGTTTGTTAAGTTCATTTTGTTTTCTGATGCAAAAAAGTGGCTAATATCTTTGTGTTAGTTGTGTTGTGGTGTAGTTGATATTGATTATTGATTAGTTGATATTGTACAACTGACATGATTATTGATTAGTTGATATTGATTTGAATATGGTTGATTCCACTCTCATACATACCATGTGTATTATTAATTAGTTGATATTGATATTGTACAACTGACATGATTATTGAGTAGGATTTCCGTGTTTTTCTTGATAAAGAGTTGGGATTGATACTGAAGCTAAGAGACATGATGAAGGGATTTAGAGCTTCTTCAGACACCTTAATGACAAGTTACGGAAACAAGAAGGTGCCCCTTTATAGCAATCTAGTATTAGGTTATATTGTTAGGGAAAAACTCTTAATAACAATGTAAATTTAATTTATATATTGTAAGAAATAGACTTGTATGACATTAAATTTTATGCAATGGATTGTATTTTTTGTAAATGATATTTTATTTCTATTATGAGACATTAAATGAAAATTTAATTTAAAAACTAATAAATATATAAATATTTTTTTTAAATATTTAAATTCACGATACGCAAAAATGTGTGTCATCTTCATTTATGGCATGGCCTTTCTTGACAGGGGCTTTCTTGATACGCATTGCGTGTCATTAACACGCGCATCATAAGGTTACGACACGCGAATGCATGTCGTCTTCCTTTATGACAGGGCTTTCCTTGATACACCTTGCGTGTGGTAAACGCGCGTCGTAATTGTGCGTCATAAACGAGCGTCGTAAATGCGCGTCGTCTATAGACGACGCACAAAAGCGTTTCGTCTTTCTTTATGACAGGGCCTTCCTTGACGTGCATTTGTGCATCGTCTGAGCCTTTCACGACGCGCAATGAGCGTCGTAAAAGGCTGTTTTTCTAGTAGTGTTGCTTTACTAGCCTTCCAAATCATTGCTGATTCAGCAGTACCAAGCAAATAGATAAGATCATTAAGGGTCTTGTCATAGTCTATTTCAAAGGAGTCCCAAAGGAGCTCACTATGTGACTTAGAAAGTGATTGAACCACCAACTTTCTCAAGACTTTGACACCCAACTCTCCCGGCTTGTAAATATGTGAGTTCATCTCCAAGATATGATCACACCTAGACCTTGCCTTTCCAATAGGGCTTGAGTGACCTTGAACTTGTCGGTTAGGGAGAATAATTGGAGGAGGTGGAGGAAGTGAAGTTCCAAGAGATTTGGGAAGATCATAGATGTCTGAACTAGACATATTTTGGGAGATATTCAAGTTTAGTTGATTTAAAGTCCTTAATATAACACCCAATATGAAATATTAAGGCTAAGACCCAAAAACCTATTTATAACTTGAAGTGGGATTCCGTAATCCAAGTTATAAAATAGTTGAACGTAGGTAATGACGATTTACCAATTTCCACCATGAAAAACGAAATATAATTAAGTTTTAATTGGATTTGAAGCTCCGGCCTAGATCTTTTGAGATACATTGAAATTTCAATGGCATGTTTGAATCTCGATTGTGCCCTCTCAAGTTTGTGACTGGGATGCTGAGGATCAAAAACAAGGTATGAATAACCATGCAAATTGACTTGGTACCCTTAATTTTACAACCCAATTGATGTGCCGGTTAACCACACGCGCTCCACTAACCACTTAACAAGGGTGCAAAGTGTGTCGGTTAACCACATACTTAAGTCACCCTTTGCCAGACATTGTCAGTCCCATGTTAGTGTGTCGGTTAACCACATACGCTCCACTAACGACTTAACAAGGGTGCAAAGTGTAATTTCATGGATTAGCACCAAATTCACATTTTCCTAAGTAACTAAGATTGAGAATTTATAAGTGTTTAGTTACTTAGTGTTTATCATTATACTTGTAATGATGGGAGAATTATAGTCCTTTCCTACCCGTTCGGCTAACGACCCTCCACCAGTCAAGGAAGCGGTGGGCGAGAGTGGACACCCATTAAACTGCGATTTTATAGGCAGTAACCTTATACCCCCTTATAGACCGGCTTCGTGAATGAGGCCTACTAATGGTAAGACGACTTGCTCTTATACATACATATAAATATTATTAACTTATAATATTATAAAGTATAAGGGTTGAATTTTATCTTTTAAAATTCTAAGGGCATAACTTGGAATTAAAGTATTCATTAGAGAAAAATTTTCAAATTCCAAAACTTGAGGGAAAGTTTTGAAACTATTCAAAACTCTTGGATTTTCATAACTTATGAGTTTTAATTAAAGCTTTAAAACTTTTAATGAAGAGACTCTTGGAAATCAATAACTTGAGGACAAGTTATGGAGCCATAAAAAGTATTTATAAGAAAAGACTCTTCATTTTTTGATGTAACCTATGGCACTTTTATGAGTTTTAAGATTCATAAATGTGACATTTTATGTAACTTGAGGACAAGTTACAAAAACACATTTTATGAACTACCTCTAGATTAATTAGGATTGAAAACAACTAAAACATAATTTTTTTTTCAATATAATCTAAACTAACTCATAAATCAAGGAAACACAAAACTTTTGGTAATCCATAACTTATGCAGTTAAATGCTTGTTTTATGATGAAACTTTTCATGTTGCATAACTTAAGAATAAGCTATGGAATTCTTTAAAATATTAACACCAAATTTTTTAACTCCATAAAAACTTTGAATCAAATTTTTTTAAACCTTTTATTATCCATAACTTATGGAGGTTTCAAAAACACTTAAGATCACAACTTTAAAAAAAACTTTTGAGCTCCAAATATTTATGATAAAATTTGTAACTCCTTAAAACATTTAGATCAAACTTTTAAAACTAATAAAATAATCATATCATTTTATCTTTTACTAAATTTTACCTAATTCAAGTCATATAGCAAATGATTCAAATTTTACAAATAATTGGTTTTTCACAAAAACAAGTAATTATCTTAAAATTTGACAAACGTCATGGTTTTTTTTCCTTTTTTTTCAACTTTGAAAATAAAACATTTGCATCAATATAACAGAAACAACCATGGCTCTGATACCACTATTGGGTTTTAGTATACTACAACATCCTATGGTGCACATACAATCCTAAATACCTTGGATATATGTTTTCTCTATTATACATGAAAATATGAAGTTTCCAATATATTACCCTATACTAGCATACAAATGTCATATACTTGGGTAATAAAATAGATAGAATACATACCTTTTTGATGTGACTTGTCTTCATGAAACTTGAGTGCCTAGTGCCCCAAGTGTGACACCTCAAATGGTTCACACAACACCATGAACACTTGGAATAACCTTGAGAATAAGGATACTTTGGTTTTCTCTAGTGAAATCGGCCTTGCCCTTTCGTGTACACACATTAGTGCCAATTTCACCAACAAAGGACTTGTTTATATAGTGTGGAGATTAGGTTAAACCCTAATACCCATGACCTTGCATTTCATATGATCCATGGGTTAAACACTCCATGGACTATCCATGAAAGCTTAGCCCAACCTAAATGAACTTGGCCCATCACACATATATATCTAAGAGTCCATATTTAATTAGTCCCTTTTTTATCACTTAATTAATTATAAATTAATTCTTGATCAATACTAATTAAATAATAGGATTATATATTAATATATTAGAACTTATAATATATTAATATAAATCACTAGTATCGTTTTTCCTCATCTTGTTAATCCAAATGTCTCGATGCCATGCAAATGGACCATGCCGGGACGGGTCAAGTCTTACCAATTATAGTTATGGAATTAGATACTAATCAAACAACAACTCTCTAGGTGACGGATAAAATGCAGGTTGGCTATCTCCTTAGCAGTATAAACCTCTAAATGCAGTCCCAACTCGATGATGTTGCAAGAATGTGGCATCCCTCCCAATTGAAAAGCATATGGAGATCGGTCACCCCAATCCCTAAAGTGTTGGATTAGGTGTCTAAACCCATAACTATTATTGGTATATATTTGAATTGATAGTAGCATAATCCTTTTGGGTTGCCTTCATGACTAGCAAATAGACAAGATGACTTTTGGAGAGAGGTTGAATTTATTATTTGAATAAAAAATTGAAATAGATGATTTGTTAATGTATTATGAAAATAATATATTAATTAGAAATCATATTATTTAATTAATATTTAATCAGAAATTAATTGGAATTAATTTCTGGATTAAAAGAATTAATTAAAAGTGTAGGGACTAAAGTGTAATTATTCAATATTTGAGCAAGAGGTTCTAGAACCTTCCTAGAAGGTGGTGGACGGTCTTACTAAGGATAATTAGGGTTTCTAGATTATACTAAGTAGATAATTAAGGAGGTGGATAATTACCAATTTAAATTAATAATATTTTATTCAGATTAGGGTTATATAGTGTATCCTATCTGCACTATAAATAGATCCATAGGGCTTCACATTTTTGTCCACTCTGAATCCAGAAGGATAACCAGATTTCTAAGAAGCTCCTCCTCCTATCTCATCCTTTTTCTTAGTTTGGGTGTGATTCATTAGAGGTGTGACACTTGTGACCCTTGCTCTCAAGCTTCAATTTCCTGGATTCACATTGTTATTACTACAATACAATCAAGGTATGTTTACTATCTTATGTTATAAAATTTTAAAATAGTATATACCTTTTAGGGTTTTCCTTTTTATTTTCAATGCTTGTATGTTCAATTAGAAGAAACATAAATCAAAGCAATTAGGGTCGCATGCGCACATAAGATTGTTTGTTATGCTCAAAACTCATCAGTGGTATCAGCGGCTTTGCTAGTTTTCTATTGAATTTGATTAAAATTGGTTGAATTTGATAAATTAGGGTTTATGGAAAATAAATCCTTTGGACTTAGGATTTTTGCAATTAGGGTTTCTTAACCATAGATTTCGAAATTTAGGAAAAGGGTTTTAACCCTTTCCCTTGTCCTACAAGTTTCGAAAATTAGGATCGCTAAACCCTCTTGATTTTCGAAATATGACAAGGATTGAAGTCCTTGCCTTCCTCCCCAAGATTTGATATCTTCGAAATTTAGGGTTTCTTGATAGGGTTTTCTTATTTTTCGTAATTATATCTTTATGTGATTAATTAGATAATTATAAAATTTGAATTATCCCTCCCATGATTTTCGAAAATTAGAGAGAGAGGATTAGGTTAAATTATTTTGATTAATTTAATTGGATAATCCTCAAATTTGATTTAATAAATTAATTAAAATTTTAATTAATGGATAATTATTAAATCATTTGTTTTATTTTTAAATTTAAATTAAATTATTTTAATTTTCGAAATTTAAAGATTTAAAACAAACCCTAGTCTTTTGAAAAGTTTAAAATACACCTTATACTATGTGTAAAATTAAATGTTTAATACTTACTATATGTATAAGACAAGTCAGTCGAACCGCTGGTACGCCTCATTCACGAAGCCGATCTATAAGGGGGTATAAGGAAACTGCCTATAAATTGGTAGTTGAATGGGTGTCCACTCTTACCCACCGCTTCCTTTATTGGTGGAGGGTCGTTAGCCGAACGGGTTGATAGGGAAAATAATTCTCATTAATAACTATAATGAAATTATAAAGTAACTAAAATGTTTTCATTAAATTCCCAATCTTAGTTACTTTAGGAAAAATGCGAATTTGATGCTAATCCATGAAATTCCACATTGCACTTTATTGGTCATTAGTGAAGCGTGTGTGGATAACCGACACACTAATATGGATTAATAAAGAGTGGCGATGGGTGTCTCGTAAATTATCATTGATTAGTGGAGTGCATGTGGTTAAGTGGCACATTAAGAGGAGATGATAAATGACATCGAGAGTACCAAGCTAATTTGTATGGTTATTCACATCTTGTTAGTGATCCTCGGTATCCCAGTGACAAATGGAAGAGCATAATCAAGATTAAACATGCCATTGAATAGTTCAATAAATCTCAAAATATCTAGGAATTTCATTATAAAAACCTAATTTGTTTAAATTTCATTTTCGTGGTGAAATTGGTAAATCGTCATTTAGCTACCATTAAATAATTACAATTAGATTATGACATCCCTCTTCTAAGTTGTGAGTTATCTAGTTGGATCCTAGCCTTGATATTTCATTTGGGTGTTATATTAAGGATTATTCTTATCTAACCAAAACTAACCTTTTTTTTTGTAGATGTCTACTTCCAACGATGCTTATGGTTCCTCCAAAAAAAACTCCTCCAACAACAACTTCTCGCTCTTGAACATATGCTTGAGGGTTACTTTTGATGGCACCAATTATAACGATTGGATGTGAAAACATCAAAATACCTCTTCGTTTCGAGGAAAAAGAGTACGCACTCAAAAAGGAACTTCTCGAGATTGATGAAACTAAAGCTACTCCTAAAGAACTAGTTGAGTATAGGACTCACTACAATGATGCAACAAAAGTTGCTTGCATCGTGGTGGCGACTATGACTCCCGAGCTACAAAGGTTCTACGAGGATTATTGGGAGTATGAGAAGAACAAGGGCTTGATGGAAAAGTACCATCAATGAGCTCGTCAAGAGAAATACGAGGTAATAAAGTCCCTTATCACTAGCAAGATGAAAGACGGAGAGTCCGTCAGCAGTCACGTGTAACGAATGCAATGATACATGGAATGCTTGTTGAAGCTTAATGTGAACTTTGATGAGGAATTGGTATTGACATAGTCTTGCACTCATTGCACATTTGTTATGATCAGTTCATCATGAATTATCATATGAACAACCAAAAGACCAAATTGGCTCAACTTCAGAACCTACTGCGAATTGTTGAAGGGAAAAAATGTTGTCTCCACTCCTGCTGCTGCTCCAGCCTTGGCAATTGGGCAAGGAAAGAGGAATAAGAGGAAAGGTCCTCCCAAACAGAACTGGAAGGGAACGTCCCAAGCCGGGTCATCTAGCAATGAACCCAAAGGAAAGGCCAGTTCTGACACTCCTCCCGCCTCTAATCCTAAAGATTCCACTTGTTTTTACTGCCACGAGAAAGGGCATTGGAAACGAAGCTGCCCTAAATACTTGCAATACATAAAGGATGGCAATGTGTAGCCAACCTCGACAGGTATTTACACTATCTTATCTAAAAACTCATCATATTCTCATTCTTGGGTCCTTGATACATGATGTGGTTTTCTCATTTGTTCTAATTAGCAGGGAGAAGAAAAAGTGAGGATGTGGAGCATGGGAGAATGAAATTGATCATGGGCAATAGGAGATCGTTACCTGCTACCAAGATTGGAGTTTATAACTTAGTGCTTCGTAGTGGGTTGTGTTTAGATTTGAATAATTTTTTCTACGCGTCAGAGATGACATGAAACATCATTTCATTTCATGCTTTATATAGACAAGGTTTTATATATTTTTTTCACAATGAGAATGGATCTATTTATGCTTATAAAAATGGTTTATTTTATTTTGAAGCTTTACCTTGTGATGGTGTGTGTGAAACTGTGATGGTTGTAGACAATTTAGGTAATAGTGTTCTTCAAATTGATTTGTCTAATGGTTTAGACAAAGCATGCTTGTGGCATTGTCGCCTTGGCCATGTCAACAAGAAACACATCGCCAAACTCCAAAAGGATGGAGTGTTGGCATCATCCGATTGAAGGTCGGATGATATATGTGAGTCTTGTTTACTTGGAAAGATCACAAAATTATCTTTCACTAGTATTTGTGAAATAGGTGATGGATTGTTGGATCTCATACACACATATTCGTGTAGGCTTTTCAAATCCACCACAAGGGATTAAAATCGATTTCATGTGACTTTCACTGACGATTATAGCAGATATGGCTATATCTACCTAATCAAGTATAAGTCAGAAACCTTTGAAAAGATCAAAGAGTTCAAACGAGAAGTCGAGAATCAATTAGGCAGGAAAATAAAGATACTTAGATCCGAAAAGGCGGTGAGTATCTTAGTATTGAGTTCCACGACTACCTCAAGGAATGTGGAATAGTTTCACAATTGACACCTCTTTGGATGCTACAATTTAATGGTGTGGATGAGAGGCGTAATCGAACCTTTTTGGACATGGTTCATTCCATGATGAGTCGATCTTCACTTCCAATCTCATTATGGGGGTATGCCTTAGAGACTGCCACCATATTCTTAATCTTGTCCCAACAAAGAAGGTTGGAAAAACACCTCATGAGATGTGGACAGTGAAGGTTCCCTCATTAACACATATCAAGGTTTCGAGATGTGAAGTTTTCGTTAGACGAGAGACTCATGACAAGCTTGAACCTTGTAGTGAGAGATGTATTTTTATCGGTTATCCAAAAAAGTCCTTTGGATACTTTTTTACAGACCTAGTAAAAATATGGTCTTCATAGCACGAAGCGGAGTATTGAGAGAGAGAGAGAGAGAGAGAGAGAGAGAGAGAGAGAGAAAGAGCTCATATGTAAAGAGGACAGTAGGAGTACAATTGATCTTGAAGAAATTCAAGATTCAACCGATGAAGGAACCTCTAATGCTAGCACTCAACCTGAGGAAGAAAATTCCAGTTGAACCAATTGACGAGTCTTTGCCTCTTAGACATTCCAACAGAGTTAGAATGTCATCGAAGTTTTATGGTCTCTATATTACTATAGATGGTCATACATTTATCAGTGATAGTCCACTGGAAAATTTGGATGAGCCTTCTAACTATAAGGAAGCAATGTTGGGCTCTGAGTCTACCAGGTGGAAAGAGGCAAGGGACAACGAGATCAAGTCCATGTATGAAAACCAAGTTTGGAATTTGGTTGACAATGTACCAGGTCGTAAGACAATTGGGTGCAAATTGATCTTCAAGAAGAAGATTGACATGGATGGAAAGGTAAACACTTTTAAAGCTCGACTGGTTACGAAGGGCTTTACTCAAACCCCAGGGGTTAACTATGATGAGACTTTTTCACCAGTAGCTAAGGTTAAATCTATTAGGTTAATGCTAGCCATAGCTGTGTTTCATGACTATGAAATTTTGTAGATGGATGTGAAAACCGCTTTCCTTTATGGGAAGTTTGTTGAGGATGTGTACATAAGTCCGACAGAGGGTTTGTAGATGCAAAATATCCCAGTAGAGTGTGTAAGCTTGATAAATCAATCGATGGATTAAAGCAAGCTTCTCGTAGATGGAATCTTTGTTTTGACGAGAAGATCAAAGAGTTTGGGTTCTCTAGAAGTGAAGATGAATCTTGTGTATATGTAAAAGCTAATGGGAGTATGGTAACCTTCTTATAGGAAACGACATTCCAACTTTGCAAGAGGTTTATGTTGGATTAGTGTCTAAGGCTGCAACTATATTATGCAAGTATTTGACCCGGTTGTGCATGATCCTTTTGGGTTGCCTTCACCATAGCAACTTGACATGATGATTTATTATGAGAGAAGAAATATTATTAATATATTATGAGAGTACTATAAGGAATAATAATATTGTTATTTGATTAATATAAGTCATAAATTAATTAGGAATTAATTTGGTGACTTAAAGAGATTAATTGAATAAATGGGCATAAACTGTCAAGTGTTTGATAGTTGTACTTTGGGCTATAAATACCTTATGGATAAAGGGGGACGGTTTTAAGGACTATGGATAGGCCTTGAAATCGTCCAAAGGCTTATCAATTAGGGTATTGGATTGATTAGGGCCTAAGTTATCCAATTAGGGTTTAAGGGCGAAACCCTAGGAGCCTCACTAGTATAAATAGACACTAGCGGTCAAGGGAAATCGGCACCTATGCTTTAGAAGAAACCTTGGCCGATTTTTGTTCCCCTCTCCTCTCTCTTAAATCATCCTCTTGCTAGTTGGTGTTTGTAAGCCATTAGAGGAGTGACAATTGTGACTCTAAAGCTCCAAGGACAAGAAGATCAAGCAAGTGATTCAAGGTAAACTTCTAATTCTGATTTCTTTTGTTATTATACTCTATTAGCCAGTAGAAGTCTTGGATTCAATGCATGTTCAATTAGAGAAACCTAGATCCAAGCATTAGGGTTTGCATGTGCACATAGGAATGTTCATATGGCTAAAACCCATCAGTGGTATCAGAGCCTAGATTGGTTTCTATTGAATTGATGCATTGGTTGCTTGTTTGATGCTTGCTAAATTTGAATTTTATGTTTCTTTCTGATGGACTCGGCGAGTCCATTGGGGTACTCGGCGATTCCAAGCGTCAGAAAGAGCTAATTTCGGGATTTCTTGTTGTTTATCTTTGAGATACTTGTCTTTATCATATTAGATCAATATAAATCTGATTTTATGATATATATGAGTATATTATTGATCTAATTGAAGATATTTATCAATTAATAAAATATTTATTCCCTTATGTGATAATTGATTAATTATTTTGATTAAATTGGTAAATTGTTTTGCAAGAAATTATTAAATAAATCAAATATGGATAATTATGTGATTAAATGTTAATTTAGATTATTTGTTATTTGATCCCCTATGTTTTGAAATGTTTAAAACTTGCCCTCAAGTTTTGAAATTTATGTTTTGTGATTAAATGTTTAATTTAGACAATTTAAATTTCAAACCCTAGAATTTTACAAGTTTAAAATTCAACCCTATGCTAATATAATATTACAATACTAATATATATATATATATATATATATATATATATATATATATATATATATGTATATATGTATAATTAAAATGCTAGTCTTACCGTTAGTAGGCCTCATTCACGAAGCGGTCTATAAGGTAGGTATAAGGTTGCGGCCTATAAAATGACACTTAATGGGTGTACACTCACACCCACCGCTTGCTTGATCGGTGGAGGGTCGTTAGCCGAACGGGTAGGATAGGGCAACCTCATCTCTTCATTAAAAGTATAATATTAAATATGTGACATCCCCATTTTTCACGGCCAGAAAAGACCGATTTGTTTATGCTTTGTTTTATAAATCAGAGTAATCGTTTAAAGAAAACGGTTGCGGAATTTGTTCCCAAAACAAAATATGATAATAACTTATCAAAACATTTCTCAAAGAGAATTTATTTTCATTTAATAATAAAACCTCGGGATGTCATGTTCCGATACAGACATATAAGCATAAACAGAACTTAAATTTAATTACACAATTGATTTATATCTCCTTTAAATCTCTCTGTGAAATATGTCTTCGTACTAATACCTGTGATACAAAGAAAACTGAGTGGGTCAGGCTTGGGAGCCTGGTGAGCATATAGGGTTTTCATCCCACAATATTATATCATATATTTATAAATATAGAACATTCAAACCTGCACAATTTCACCATATAAAGACAACTCTTAACCCACCCCATTGATCCTCACAATGACACGATCTAAACTCTCGCATCTAATATTTTTCCTCTTTACCTGATCCCTACTCATGGATCTAAAACTACCCGATCCATACCCACGGATCTAAAACTACCTGATCCATACTCACGGATCTAAAACTACCTCCTGATCTGATCCATACTCCCGGATCAATAATTGTACCCAATCCATACTCCCGGAATAGGGACAATTAACTATACCTTAATCCTGATCTGATCCATACTCCCGGATCTATAACTGTGCCCAATCCATACTCCCGGACTAGGGACAATTATCTTAATCTTAATCCATATCTGATCCATACTCCCGGATCTATAACTGTGCCCAATCCATACTCCCGGACTAGGGACAATTAACTTAGTCTTAATCCATACTCCCGGACTAATAGCAAGTTTATCTCTTTACCTGATCCATACTCACGGATCTAAAACTAACCTCTAAATCTGATCCCTACTCACGGATCTAAACTGACCTCTTGATTTGATCCCTACTCACGGATCTAAACTAACCTCTTGATCTAATCCATACTCGATGAATAACTAGATCAACAACAACAACATCGGGGCCTCTCATCTGTTTATCACACATCAACTGTCTCCCCATGTTCTACCCAACATATTAGTAGATAAAAATATATATTTTTATCCATAGTTTGAAACCTGTATAACTTTCTCATTCAATACCTATTCCACATAACAGATGAGGCACACCCACATAACACGTATTTCATAGAGAATAAATCAGATCTATGAGATAGAAGAAAGTGAATATACATTCACACACATAACAACAAAACTATACACATAACACGTATTTCGTATAAAATACTTCATAATTATGCGTTAGAAGAAAGTAACCACACACTCACTTGATTAGAAGATGATCGGACAGCACTACGACTCGCAGAAGTAGTAATCCTCAGCAGATCTGGAAGATCTCTTCAAAAATCGAACTTCTCGCGGGCAGAGCTTCGACTCGGGAACCGCACTTCTCGGGATCTTCGGGGTCTCGGGACTTGCCTCGGGGCTAGAGTATAATACCGGGGCTTCGGGATAGCTTCGGCACGAAAAACGATGCAAAAGACTAGAGAGAAGAGAAGAAAATGAACAACAAAGAAGGCTGTCTTCGGATCCTTTATATAGAGGCTGGAGCCTCGGAGTACGCGGGGCGTACAGGCGTACGCAGCGCGTACGCGTCCGAAATCGTCATTGCATGCGTCATCCGAAGTGTCGACACTATGCTGAGTACGCGGTAGTGTAACCTCGTACGCGGGGCGTACTCCGGATCACACCGGTGACTCGGCTTCGGATAATGCTTCCGATTTTGAATTAAAAATAAATATAAAATGATTAATAAACTTCGGAAATTCATAACTTCTTCATACGAACTCCGTTTTCGACGTTCTTTATATCCACGCGAAGGTGAGACCATGCTCTACGACTTTCGTTTAGACTCCGTCGGCTAATTTTGACTTTATTTTTATTAATTATTTTTAATAGGCCGCGACATAAACTGTCGTTATAAATTCATAACTTCTTCGTTTGACGTCCGTTCTCGCCCAAATTTTTATCGCTTCGATACCAACAATGAGATCTTCGATTCTCATTTAGATTTCTTCAGCTAAATACTGCTCTAACGTAAATTCACTTTTTACGTTGCATTGCGTCGTGCCGGCTCTGTCGCGAAACTTCGACGGGCCATAACTTCTTCGTTATAACTCGGATTTTGGCGTTCTTTATATGCACGGAAACCTTGTGACATATACTACAACTTGGTTAAGATTAATCCTTCTAGGTAATCTTCCATCAAAAAGTCATTTTTGACGCTTATTGTTTCTAAATTGACTAGCCCTGATCTACGGGCGTTACAATTATCTCCCCCTTAGGATGATTACGTCCCGGAATCATCAACGAAATAGGATTCGCATACTGACTCCATAAGTTATCTTTCCATTCTAAGTAATAACCTTGATGCTCAATCCTGCATCTGCTCTTCGTACTATCTTGGACTTTCAATCATAACCTTCGAGTTACAAAATAAGTCCTTATTGCGAACTCTTTCTTCTTCTTAGGATAAATATATTCCTTTATCCAATGTAACAAACCGATGGGTCGTGCTCTATCGACCTCTCATCGCACGATGCGACGCTTAGACTCGGTCTTTAATAAAGTTAAATTCCAGAATGGAATATACCTTCCTTCATATTCTAATGCGATATAATCACATTTCAGCATGTAGCATTTCTGCCTACAAACTTCTTTTAACAACGAGAGCGACACTATCAATCGCATTAACTTCAACCTTCTGTCTTAAGTCAGATGCTACATCTAACTCGGTCCTCTAGACCACGTACATACTCCTCGCCGTCGAACTCAAATTAAACATGACCACTAGGGTCGGAACAAGAACCATCTTACTAGTCATCACCGAAACAATGGTAATGACATACCAGAATAAAATGGAATCAATCACTAGTTTCTTGGTAACCTTGCGACTTTCCCTGATCCAAGTGCGAGTCCTGTGCTTCCGGTAGTATATGCATCTACTACCTTTCACACCTACTCATACTTGTCCCAAGTATTGTCCCACAGTCGACCAAGTCACCATACAAGAAAATCACATAATCAATCAACACATCAGATAGCAAAACTAGGGTTTATATTATTTCCTTGAAACGGTTACACAAAAGTTCAAGTTCACCCTATACTATGCCTCTAATAGGCTACACCACATGTTACTTTTCATATCGCTACTTTATATCTTGATCTTTGGATATAAAATCCTCATTCCTGATCCCTTGCATTGCCATCTGCTTCATCAAGGATCATGTGAAATGCTTTTGGTTTCGGTGGTGCATTTGGCCTTATAGCCTCTTCTCTTCTTGGGCAGTTTTGCTTGAAGTGCCCTTCTTCGCCACACTTAAAGCAGACTTCTCTTTTGGTTGGGCATTTGCTGGCGTAATGACCAGTCTTCCCGCATTTAAAGCAGGTCATTTCTTTAGAGCATTCACCAATGTGCTTCCTTTTGCACTTGTCACACCATTGTGCTCCTCCCTCGAGCTTCTTCGAATCATACTTCGAAAATTTTCTCTTCTCATCGGACCTTGAAGATCCTTCCATCTTTCTTTTCTCACCCACCTCGTTTCTCTCCAGACCCCTTTCCTTTAACTGGGTCTCCACATTTTTAGCTGCTCGGACTGCTGTCTTCAAAGTAGTTGCCATCTTGACCGTTGGGCCAAAGTCGGCAGGCAGTCCATTTGCGAACCTCTCAATTTTTGAGAGTTCAGATGGCACTAAGTATGGAAATAACTTCATCTTTTCGGTAAATGTAGTAGCATAATCATCAATGCTCAATTTACCTTTCTTCATGTTCTGGAATTCATTGTTCAGATCAATCAGATCTATCTCTGAGCAGTACTGCATCTTTAACTGCTCCAGGAATGATTCCCAAGACATCTTCAGGGCTTCCCCTCGAGGCATCATATCTGCCAGTAACTTCCACCAGCTCAAGACTCCGGTCTTTAGTTGTCTAACTGCAAAGACAGTCTTCTGTTTGTTACTACAGTCGCAACTCTCAAACACCATCTCCATTTCGGAGATCCAGTCCATAATCTCAACAGGCTTTGGGCTCCCAGAAAGACTTGGCGGTTTGGCGCCCAAGAAATTTTTATACATACGCCCATCCCTGTTTCTTTCCCTCTCTGGGTCATTCCTTTCTACTACTGGGGGTTCTGCTCGTCCAACCGTCCCACTGTAGTTACCTCCCTCTGAATGCCCTCCATTCACTTCAGGCTCTTCCACTTGAAGTGACACTTCCTCACGATTCTGTTGGAGTAATCGCCTTGTCTCCTCCATTTGGCGATCCAACATCATCTGTATCATCGCTTGCACCCCAGCCATTGTCATCGGCTCTGGTGCTGCTGCTACAACAGGTGCTTGCTCAAC
This sequence comes from Lactuca sativa, assembly GCF_002870075.4. Classification (NCBI taxonomy): domain Eukaryota; kingdom Viridiplantae; phylum Streptophyta; class Magnoliopsida; order Asterales; family Asteraceae; genus Lactuca; species Lactuca sativa. Next base: position 86,731,074 of record NC_056630.2, on the reverse strand, counting down.
CACAGGTGGTTGATTCCTGTTTTCATCAGCATTTCCAACCCCACTTCTTGTTCTCACCATTTTCGATCTACACACCCAATAAGGTGAAATTAGATCCTTATTCACGATAGATATTCAAATCATCCTTATCACTCCGAAACGTTTACATGCTAGTTCTAATATCGTAGTCATACGCTTAGAATCCTACACACATAAGGTTTCCAAATCCGGTCGGCAACAGACCATAGATCCGAACAAATAATAGCATCAATATAGCTATCACACAAAACATTTAGCACATAAAAGCATTTTAGGCATCATTCCTAAAATGAACTAGTGCTTGTGTCAATTTAGGTGTACTACCTAACATATTTTAGACACACTCCTCACAATCATTACTTAGCATTCTAAGTTTAAGTCTAGAAATTTCCTACAAATTCCTAGTTCGCTTAAACTAATGCTCTGATACCAACTGTAACATCCCCCTCTGGCACGTATCACAATATTGTCCGCTTTGGGCCACTCGGCACGAGGACTTCCCAGGGGGTCACCCATCCTGGTACTACTCCCGCCCGAGCACGCTTAACTGCAGAGTTCTTATGGGATCTGCTACCCTCACGGCTTTAAAACGCGTTGTGATAGGGAAGGTATCCACATCCCTTATAAGGAATGCTTAGTTCTCCTTCCCAGCCGATGTGGGATCAGATCTAACCCACTTAATTGTAACGCCCGTAGATCAGGGCTAGTCAATTTAGAAACAATAAGCGTCAAAAATGACTTTTTGATGGAAGATTACCTAGAAGGATTAATCTTAACCAAGTTGTAGTATATGTCACAAGGTTTCCGTGCATATAAAGAACGCCAAAATCCGAGTTATAACGAAGAAGTTATGGCCCGTCGAAGTTTCGCGACAGAGCCGGCACGACGCAATGCAACGTAAAAAGTGAATTTATGTTAGAGCGGTATTTAGCCGAAGAAATCTAAATGAGAATCGAAGATCTCATTGTTGGTATCGAAGCGATAAAAAGTTGGGCGAGAACGGACGTCAAACGAAGAAGTTATGAATTTATAACGAAAGTTTATGTCGCGGCCTATTAAAAATAATTAATAAAAATAAAGTCAAAATTAGCCGACGGAGTCTAAACGAAAGTCGTAGAGCATGGTCTCACCTTCGCGTGGATATAAAGAACGTCGAAAACGGAGTTCGTATGAAGAAGTTATGAATTTCCGAAGTTTATTAATCATTTTATATTTATTTTTAATTCAAAATCGGAAGCATTATCCGAAGCCGAGTCACCGGTGTGATCCGGAGTACGCCCCGCGTACGAGGTTACACTACCGCGTACTCAGCATAGTGTCGACACTTCGGATGACGCATGCAATGACGATTTCGGACGCGTACGCGCTGCGTACGCCTGTACGCCCCGCGTACTCCGAGGCTCCAGCCTCTATATAAAGGATCCGAAGACAGCCTTCTTTGTTGTTCATTTTCTTCTCTTCTCTCTAGTCTTTTGCATCGTTTTTCGTGCCGAAGCTATCCCGAAGCCCCGGTATTATACTCTAGCCCCGAGGCAAGTCCCGAGACCCCGAAGATCCCGAGAAGTGCGGTTCCCGAGTCGAAGCTCTGCCCGCGAGAAGTTCGATTTTTGAAGAGATCTTCCAGATCTGCTGAGGATTACTACTTCTGCGAGTCGTAGTGCTGTCCGATCATCTTCTAATCAAGTGAGTGTGTGGTTACTTTCTTCTAACGCATAATTATGAAGTATTTTATACGAAATACGTGTTATGTGTATAGTTTTGTTGTTATGTGTGTGAATGTATATTCACTTTCTTCTATCTCATAGATCTGATTTATTCTCTATGAAATACGTGTTATGTGGGTGTGCCTCATCTGTTATGTGGAATAGGTATTGAATGAGAAAGTTATACAGGTTTCAAACTATGGATAAAAATATATATTTTTATCTACTAATATGTTGGGTAGAACATGGGGAGACAGTTGATGTGTGATAAACAGATGAGAGGCCCCGATGTTGTTGTTGTTGATCTAGTTATTCAGCGAGTATGGATTAGATCAAGAGGTTAGTTTAGATCCGTGAGTAGGGATCAAATCAAGAGGTCAGTTTAGATCCGTGAGTAGGGATCAGATTTAGAGGTTAGTTTTAGATCCGTGAGTATGGATCAGGTAAAGAGATAAACTTGCTATTAGTCCGGGAGTATGGATTAAGACTAAGTTAATTGTCCCTAGTCCGGGAGTATGGATTGGGCACAGTTATAGATCCGGGAGTATGGATCAGATATGGATTAAGATTAAGATAATTGTCCCTAGTCCGGGAGTATGGATTGGGCATAGTTATAGATCCGGGAGTATGGATCAGATCAGGATTAAGGTATAGTTAATTGTCCCTATTCCGGGAGTATGGATTGGGTACAATTATTGATCCGGGAGTATGGATCAGATCAGGAGGTAGTTTTAGATCCGTGAGTATGGATCAGGTAGTTTTAGATCCGTGGGTATGGATCGGGTAGTTTTAGATCCATGAGTAGGGATCAGGTAAAGAGGAAAAATATTAGATGCGAGAGTTTAGATCGTGTCATTGTGAGGATCAATGGGGTGGGTTAAGAGTTGTCTTTATATGGTGAAATTGTGCAGGTTTGAATGTTCTATATTTATAAATATATGATATAACATTGTGGGATGAAACCCTATATGCTCACCAGGCTCCCAAGCCTGACCCACTCAGTTTTCTTTGTATCACAGGTATTAGTACGAAGACATATTTCACAGAGAGATTTAAAGGAGATATAAATCAATTGTGTAATTAAATGTAAGTTCTGTTTATGCTTATATGTCTGTATCGGAACATGACATCCCGAGGTTTTATTATTAAATGAAAATAAATTCTCTTTGAGAAATGTTTTGATAAGTTATTATCATATTTTGTTTTGGGAACAAATTCCGCAACCGTTTTCTTTAAATAATTACTCTGATTTATAAAACAAAGCATAAACAAATCGGTCTTTTCTGGCCGTGAAAAATGGGGATGTCACAGTTGGTATCAGAGCTAGGGCACGGGTCGATGTGTTCGACGGGGACGTCGAACCCTATAATGGGGGGTGAAAGTGGGTTAGATCTGATCCCACATCGGCTGGGAAGGAGAACTAAGCATTCCTTATAAGGGATGTGGATACCTTCCCTATCACAACGCGTTTTAAAGCCGTGAGGGTAGCAGATCCCATAAGAACTCTGCAGTTAAGCGTGCTCGGGCGGGAGTAGTACCAGGATGGGTGACCCCCTGGGAAGTCCTCGTGCCGAGTGGCCCAAAGCGGACAATATTGTGATACGTGCCAGAGGGGGATGTTACAAAATACAAAGTAACTACTTGTTTTTCTAAAATTCCCAATCCTAGTTACTTTAGGAAAAGTGAATTGATGCAATCCCATGAAATTACACTTTGCACCCTTGCTAAGAAGTTAGTGGAGCATGTGTGGTTTACCGGCACACTAATCGGTTCTAAGCAAAGGTAGCAAAGGGTGATTCATTGTTTATCATAGTTCGATGGAGCGTGTGTGGTTTACCGGCATATCGAATAGGTGATAGTTACAATGAAGGCACCATGTGAATTTGCATGGTAATTCACACCCACTTTGTGATCCTTGGTATCCCAGTCACAAACGAGAGGGGCATATCGAGATTTAAACATGCCATTAAGAAGTTTCAATGAATCTCATCCAAACCTAGGAATTCTCAATACATTTAGAACTTAAAGTTATGTTTTCGTGATAGAGAATTAGTGAATCGTCATTCACTTACCTTCAAATTGTTTGCATGTTAGATTACGGCATCCCTTTTATAATATGTAAATATTGTTGTTGGATCCTAGCCCTAATTTTTCTTGTTGGGTGATAATTAGGGATTCAAATTCTAATCTATCTTTGTCCTTTCTATTTGTAGATGTCAAACGCGAACAACGCTGCTGCTAGTTCGTTCACATTGATGAGCCTTTGCCAAAAGGTGACTTTCGATGGGACGAACTTTAGCGAATGGATAAGGTACATTCACATGATTGCTCGCTACGAGGACAAAGAGTATGTCCTCGATGAGAAGCTCGAGAAGATCAACCCAGAAATCGCTACTCCGGCTGAAATGACTGCTTTTGAGACTCATGAACGTGATGCGACGAAGATTCATTGCATCATGATAGCCACAATGAACGCTGAATTCCAAAAGTCCTACGAGGACATGTATCCGTATGAAATGCACCAAGACTTGTTGGAGAGATACCACCAAAACGCGAGGCAGGAGCGTTACGAGCTTTTCACTAATATGATCCCCGCCAAAATGGGTCATGGAGAATCTCTAACCGTGCACCTACAAAAGATGCAAAGGTATGTCGATCGTCTTCGCAAGTTGAATGTTGACTTTGGGGAAGACTTGGCGATCGACATGGTGCTTCACTCTTTGCCTCTGTGTTACAATCAATTTAGGATGACCTACCACATGAATAAGGAAGAGGTCACCCTAAGCAAGCTCCAAGGTCTCCTTAGGGTTGCTGAAAGCAACCTCAAGGATAATTCTGTTGCACCCACTCCCAATCCACCCACTACTCTTGTTTTGGCCATTGGGCAAGGAAGAGGCAAGAAGAAGAAGGCTCCATCTAAGAGCCACCGCAAGGGAAAGTCCCAAGATGGTTCCTCTTCTAGTGGGCCCAAAGTTGATCCCGTTAAGCCTAACCCTAACCCAAAGGAGGCAGAGTGCCACCATTGCCACAAAATAGAACATTGGATGAGAAGCTACCCAGACTACCTGCAAGCCATTAGGGAAGGAAAGATCAAGCCGTCCTTCGCAAGTATATACACAATTAAATCTAATGATTCATCTCATGTTATTTCTTGAGTCCTTGATACCGGTTGTGGTTACCACATTTTGTTATGAATTGTAGGGACTAAGAAGAAATAGGGATGTGGAGCATGGAAGAATAAATCTAATTATAGGGAACAGAAGATCGTCGCCTGTGACCAAGATTGGAGTGTATTCTTTAGTGCTTAGGAATGGTTTTTGTTTAGATTTGAATAATTGTTGCTATTCACCAGAAATGGCAAGAAACATCATTTCATTTCATGGTTTGTTTAGACAAGGATTTAGATTTTCTTTTAGTAATGAGAATGGTTCTATTTGTGCTTATCTAAATGGTGTCTTATATTTTGAAGCAATACCATGTAATTGAATTTATGAAACTGTTATGATTGTAGATAACTTAGGAAATGATGTTTTATGCATGGATTCTTCTAATGGTATGGATAGAGCATCCTTGTGGCATTGTCGTCTTGGACATGTCAACAAGAAGCGCATAGCCCAACTCCAAAAGGATGGAGTGTTGGAGTCATTCGACCTTAGGGAAGATGACACATGCGAGTCTTGTTTGCTTAGAAAGATGACTAAGTCACCCTTCACTAGTACGTGTGAAAGGGGTGAGGGTCTATTGGACCTCATACATACCGATGTATGTGGACCGTTTATATCAACCACAAAGGATGGGAACCGCTTCTATGTGAATTTTACCAATGACTATAGTAGATATGGGTATATCTACTTAATGAAGCAAAAGTCAGAAACGTTTGAAAAGTTCAAAGAGTTCAAGAATGAAGTGGAGAATCAATTGGGTAGGAAAATCAAGATGCTTCGATCCGATCGAGGAGGGGAGTACCTAAATCTTGAATTCCACGACTATCTTAAGGAGTGTGGAATAGTTTCACAATTGACGCCACCTTGGACACCGCAGTTGAATGGTGTGGCAGAAAGGCGTAATCGAACCTTGTTAGACATGGTTCACTCTATGATGAGTCATGCTTCACTACCTATCTCATTCTGGGGGTATGCCTTAGAGACTGCCGCCCATATCCTTAATCGAGTCCCTACTAAGAAGGTTGCCAAAACACCTCACGAGATGTGGATAGGGAAAGCTCCCTCGTTAGCACATATCAAGGTTTGGGGCTGCGAGGCTTTCGTAAGACGAGATACTCACGACAAGCTCGAACCTCGTAGTGAGCGATGTATTTTCATCGGCTACCCGCACAAATCCTTTGGATATCTCTTCTATAGACCGAAGTACAATGTTGTCTTTGTTGCGAGGAGAGGAGTTTTCCGAGAGCGAGAACTCATAAGCCAAGGAGAAAGTGGGAGGCAAATCGAGCTTGAAGAGATTCAAGAGTCTATAGATGAAGGAACCTCTACCGCTGGCACTCAACCCGAGGAGGAAACTCCGGTTAGAGTTCAACCCCAATTTTATGGTTTTCATATTACTACCGAAGGGGATACGTATATTAGTGATGGTACACTAATAAATTTAGATGAACCTAATAGCTATAAGGAAGCCATGGCAGGCCCGGAGTCTGCAAAATGGAAAGAGGAAATGGACAGTGAGATCCATTCCATGTATGACAACCAAGTTTGGAATTTGGTTGATAATGTGCCCGGACATAAGACCGTTGGATGCAAATGGATCTTCAAGAAGAAGACCGACGAGGATGGAAACGTACACACATATAAGGCGCGATTGGTTGCGAAGGGATTTACTCAAACTCCCGGTGTTGACTATGATGAGACCTTCTCACCAGTTGCGAAGATAAAGTCTATTAGAGTGATGCTAGCTATTGCCGCATTTCATGATTATGAGATTTGGCAAATGGATGTCAAAACCGCTTTCCTTAATGGGAAGTTGGATGAGGATGTTTACATGGCTCAGCCAGAGGGTTTTGTCGATCCGAAGCATCCAAATAGAGTATGTAAGCTTGAGAAGTCCATTTATGGACTTAAGCAAGCATCTCGCAGATGGAATCTTTGCTTCGATGAGAAAGTCAAAGAGTTTGGATTTGTACGAAGCGAAGATGAATCGTGTGTATATGTCAAAGCCAGTGGGAGTATAGTAAGCTTCCTCGTTCTGTATGTCGATGACATACTACTCATAGGAAACAACGTCCCGACTCTACAGGAGGTTAAGTCCTGGCTCAGGAAGTGTTTCGCTATGAAGGACCTCGGAGAGGCTTCCTATATTTTGGGAAGAAGGATAGTGAGATAACGAAGTAAGAGACTAATAGGACTTAGTCAGAACACTTACTTAGATAAAGTACTAAAACGTTTTAGTATGGAAAACTCGAAGAACGGAGAATTACCAATACAAAGTAATGCCAAGTTGAGTAAGACTCAAAGTCCGAGTACCGAAGCTGAAATAGCAGAAATGAGCCGAGTTCCATACGCTTCCGCAGTTGGCTCAATCATGTATGCTATGACTTGTTCTCACCCTGGTGTAGCCTTTACTTTGAGCATGGTTAGTAGATATCAAGGGAACCCTGGCAGAGCCCATTGGATCGCGGTCAAGAATATCCTTAAGTACCTTTGGAGGACGAAGGAATGGTTTTTAGTCCTCGGAGGGAGTGATGACTTGAAGGTGCGAGGGTATAGTGACGCCAGTTTACAGACCGACAGGGACAACTACCGTTCGTAGTCGGGCTGGGTCTTTACCCTGAATGGAGGAGCAGTAACTTGGAAAAGTTCCAAGAAGGAAACCGTAGCTGATTCAACGTGTGAATCAGAGTACATTGCAGCGAGTGAAGCATCGAAAGAGGCAATATGGTTAAAGAACTTCATCGGTGATCTTGGAGTTGTACCTGCCATAAAGGAGCCCATGGAGATTTTCTGTGATAATAAAGGAGCGGTTGCCTTGACCTAGGAACCGAGGGATCATGGTAGATCTAGACATATCGATAGAGCAGGGTTAAGCACTTACAGCATGCTAGGAGTATTGGGCTGAAGGATGATATTAGTATAGATTAGATAGTAGTAGAAACGTGTAATAGATAAATGTAATTAACATTTAATGATTAAATAAAAGAGTATTATTTATGAGTAATGTTACTGTCTTATGTTAATTGTTTAACTATTGTTTCACTTTGCATGTTTTGACTTCCAGAATAATTGAGTTTATTAAGAATAATCAAATTATTCAAATTGTCCACAATCGTTCATATGTTGGAAGTAGATATGAATGAAGATTGTCATGAATTGGTGTGTATATTGTCTAAATGGTATTAGACATAGCAAAAGGTTGCTGCAACGTTCATGAGTGCTTATGAACTAGTTTTGAGCATTGGAACAAACCCGCGCTTGCTAGAATCACCTTATGGAATGTGATAAAAAGGGTGATCGCAAGACGATAATATCATATGGTCTTAAAACCAAGATATATGGTTTGTTATTTGTTAATTGGTTGTACATTGATAATGTGAAACCGCATCAGTAACTTGATGTTATAAAACGCATCGTTGTGTATAGTTGATTAATGAATAAGTAAATGCATATAAGTCGAAGTTATCTGTTACTTTTATCCTAAGAGGGTAAAAGCGATATCTCGGCCGCTCGATGATTTGATTTGACTTATGTGCCAGGCCCGGTCAGAACTGAATTGATGTGTTCGATTAAGTTCTATGTCAAATGAATCAGAGATCGAGAAACCAAATGCTAGACAAATTTGTTCCATAGAATTGTCAGCATGATATCTAAACAGAGGACTGTACGATCCCTTATCTAAAGGACAAGATTGATTAGATCAGAGTTTGACAGCGTCTTTGAGAGCTACGATTGGTAATCGGATTATACTAGTATATATAGTTACTAGACTTATCCAAGTGGGAGACTGTTGGAATAGTGTCTAAGGCTGCAACTATATTAGGCAAGTATTTGACACGGTTGTGCATGGTCCTTTTGGGTTGCCTTCACCATAGCAACTTGACAGGATGATTTATTATTAGAGAAGAAATATTATTAATATATTATGAGAATAATATAAGGAATAATAATATTGTTATTTGATTAATATAAGTCATAAATTAATTAGGAATTAATTTGGTGACTTAAAGAGATTAATTGAATAAAGGGGCATAAACTGTCAAGTGTTTGATAGTTGTACTTTGGGCTATAAATCCCTTATGGATAAAGGGGGACGGTTTTAAGGACTATGGATAGGCCTTGAAATCGTCCAAAGGCTTATCAATTAGGGTATTGGATTGCTTAGGGCCTATGTTAACCAATTAGGGTTTAAGGGTGAAACCCTAGGAGCCTCACTAGTATAAATAGACCCTAGGGGTCAAGGGAAATCGGCTCCTATGCTTTAGAAGAAACTCTGGCTGATTTTTGATCCCCTCTCCTCTCTCTTAAATCATCCTCTTGCTAGTTGGTGTTTGTAAGCTATTAGAGGAGTGACAATTGTGACTCTAAAGCTCCAAGGACAAGAAGATCAAGCAAGTGATTCAAGGTAAACTTCTAATTCTGATTTCTTTTGTTATTATACTCTATTAGCCATTAGAAGTCTTGGATTCAATGCATGTTCAATTAGAGAAACCTAGATCCAAGCATTAGGGTTTGCATGTGCACATAGGAATGTTCATATCGCTAAAACCCATCAGTTTAGTCTTGGCTTGGAAAGTGTTTCACTATGAAGGATCTGGGAGAAGCTATTTATATTCTGGGAATAAGGATCTTGAGAGACAGGAGTAAAAGCTAATTAGACTTAGTCAAAGTACATATTTGGATAAGGTGCTAAAACGTTTTAGAAAGGAAAATTCCAATAATGGAGAGTTGCCTATCCAGAGTAATACCAAAATGAGTAAGACTCAGATTCCGAGTACTGACGCAAAGATAGAAGAAGTGAGTCGAGTTCCTTATGCTTCCGCCGTTGGATTGATCATATATCCTATGTCATATACTCACCTTGACATGGATTTGCTTTGAGAATGGTTAGTCAATATCATGGAAATCCGGGTAGAGCTCATAAGATAGCGGTCAAGAATATTCTTAAGTATCTACGAAGAACTAAGGACTCAGTCCTTGTGCTTGGTGGCAGTGATAACTTGAGAGTTGATGGGTATAGTGATGCCAATTTTCAGACAGATAGAGATAACTTATGTTCCCAATCTGGTTGGGTGTTTACCCTTAATGGAGGAGCGATAACTTGGAAAAGCTCCAAGAAGGAAACAACGACTGATTCTACCCGTGAATCAGAGTACATAACAACAAGCGAAGCATCAAAGGAGGCTATATGGCTAAATAACTTCATCGGAGCCCTTGGAGTTGTACCATCCATAAAGGAGCCAATAGAGATTTTCTGTGATAATGAAGGAGTGGTTGCATTGGCAAAGGAACCAAGATATCATGGCCGATCAATACTTATCGACAAAAAATACCATTTTATCAAACATAGAGTAGAACAAGGAGACCTCATCCTAAAGAGGATATCATCAGAAGAGAATCTTGCAGATCCCCTCACCAAGGGTCTGATTAGGGTCAAGCACGTTCAGCATGCGAGGAGCATTGTTCTGAAAGATGATATTAGTTTTAGTGGTTAGATAGATATTTAGAAACTTGTAACAAATTAAATGTAATTGACATTTGATGAATAAATAATGGAGATTTATTTATGAGTATTGTTTACTATCTTTTGTCAATTGTTTATTATTTTGTTTCATTTTCCATGTTTACTTCCCGAATAATTGGATTATTCAAACATCCACATTCGATTATACCATTGGAAGTAAGTAGTGAATCAAGACTGTCATGAATCAGACTGTAGATTGTCTAAGGGTTTGGACATAGCAATATTTTGCTGCAGTAATCATGAGTACTTTTGAAATAGAGAATTTAAGTATTGGATTTACCTGAGCTGAGAGAATTACTTCATGGAATTTATCACGAGTAATTCGGAGAAGATAATATCTTATAATCTTTAAATGGAGATATATGAGTTGTTGTTTACGAGTTGGTTGTGCATTGATGATACGTAAACGCATCAGTAACTTTATGTTATAAAACGTATTGTTGTGCATGATTTGATGATTAAATAGTGAAAGCATATAAATCAAATTTTATCTGTTCCTTTTTCCCTAACAGAAAAAGTGATATCTTAGGCTCCTTGATGATTTGGTGTTAACTTAGAGTGTCGGGCCCAGGCAGGACTAAACTGATGTGTTTGATTAGTAGTTCTTTGTCATTACAGATCGAAAATTGGGAAACAAAGTATTGGAAAATGAGATCGATTCTGTTCCATGTCTTTTTTCTGCATGATATCTTGCAAAATGGAGGATTATATGATCACTTCTCCTAGGACACATAACTGACTAGGTCAGAGTTCAACAGCGACTTTATGAACTACAATTTGCTAATCAACTCTTGAAGTATGTACTAGAAGCTATAGTTATTAGACTTATCCAAGTGGGAGACTGTTGGATTAGGTATCTAAGCCCATAACTATAATTGGTATATACTTGAATTGATAGTAGCACAGTCGTTTTGGGTTGCCTCATGACTAACAAGTGGACATGATGACTTTTGGAGAGAGGTTGAATTTATTATTTGAATAATAAATTGAAATAAATGATTTATTAATATATTATGAAAAATATATATTAATTAGAAATCATATTATTTAATCAGAAATTAATTGGAATTAATTTGGGTGTGATTCATTAGAGGTGTGACACTTGTGCCACTTGCTCTCAAGCTTCAAGAATTCTTGGATTCACATTGTTATTACTACATAACAATCAAATGTATGTTTACTATATTATGTTGTTAATTTCAAAAATAGTATATATCTTTTAGGGTTTTCTTTTTTTTGTTCAATACTTGTATGTGCAGTTAGAGAAAACATAAATCAAAGCAATTAGGGTTGCATGCATACATAAGATTGTTTGTTATGCTCAAAACCCATCATAAAGTCGGTATCATACTGAACCGTGGAGAAAAAAATACCAACATAGCTCTTGGAAGATGGTCTCTTAGACCCCGATGCTTCAATGCCATCCATGACAGGTGCATGACTCAGCCCCCACCTCATTGCAATACACTTGGTAAAGAAACAACTTTTGTAACGCCCCGATTTTCAGGTATTGAGTTATGTTGAATCCTTTTTGGTCTTTGGGTCTACTTGACGAGTTGGTTGCCCTACTCGTCGAGTCTCAGCGGGTTGGCCCACATGTTTTAGTGACCTGCTCGCCGATTCCAAGAAGGGACTCGACGAGTAGGAGCTGGAATATGAAACCCTAAATCCTAGGGTTTTGCACCCTACTTAAAGAAACACAAGCCTCCTTTAGCCTCTTTACAGTCCATTGAGAGTCTAGAAAGGCCCTAACTCGAGTGTGTGTATTCTTTGGAGGTTTAAGTTTGAAGGGAAGTTTTGGTGATGGAATCACTTGGGAAAGCAAGCTAGTTGAAGCAAGTGTTTGAGGGTTTCAAGTTCTGCATCAGAAAGGGCTCTCTTGAAGGTATTAGATCGTTTTCCCTTTGCTCATTTTCCCTAAACCCTTTTTTGCATGAGTTTAGGAAAGGCTTCTTGTGTTTAAGCCAATATCTGAAGTTGTAACTTCAGATCTGGACTCCCCTTGGCTTCTAGGTTCATAAAGCCATCAACCTTGTCTAGTATGAGCCTTCCCCTAAGGATGTGACTTCATTGCAAGCTTAGTCGTGCCATTTTAGGGTCTTAAAGCCTTGCATACATGTAAAGTTTGTAACTTTATGTGATAAGCATGCCTAACGAAGTTAGATATGCAATTTGGGGCCTTGGCATGGCTTAAAAAGTGTCTGCAAGGTTAAAGGGCTGAAGGGACTCGGCGAGTCGCATAGTCGACTCGGTGAGTCATATGAAGATAGGCATTGAACTCGACGAGTTGGAAGAACAACTCGGCGAGTCGTTTAATGTTTCCCCAAATTGATGAATGCATGTGAACTTGTCGAGTTGCAAGAAGGAGACTCGACGAGTGGCCTTAGGGTTCGATCGCGAACCTTAGGAACTCGACCAGTCACTCTGGAGAATCAGCGAGTGAACGAGTTTCTCGAGGAACTCGGCGAGTAGCCGAGGGTACTCGACGAGTAAGGGTCAACATGGACTGTTGACCTTGACTGTTGACTTTGACTTGGACCAGGGGTTAACTAGTTGACTGATGGGGTACATTGAAGAGTTGGGAACTTACGAGTATGGTTATACTACGATAATAGGTGGTGGAGTTTGTGGCAGTGATCCGAGAGTTGGAGTTTATTTAACGAGTCGGCATTTGCGAGGTGAGTTATCCTCACTATACTAAGGGGTCTAAGGCACCAAGGCCGGCCCATTGAATATGTTATCCTAGCAGTGTTAGTATGTTGAGTATGAAGTTAATGTTGCGTTCTCAGTGGTTGTGCCAGTTAGGTAGATCTGTAGGACTACCTGTGATGTTATATGAATATCTGCATGCTCAGTAGTTATGCCAGTTAGGTAGATCTGTAGGACTACCTGTGTTATATAATTATCTGCATGCTCAGTGGTTATGCTATATGTGGATATGTTATGTGGGATGGGTTGAGGTGGGACTGCTTCGTGCGGTAGCCAATAGACCCAGGAGCATTGCAGTTATGGGTTAAGGGAGACTCGTACCGTGGGCTCGATGGCAAGCCAGATGTGAGCTGTGGGCCCGTAAGGCAATCCAGACTCACACTGTGGGCCGAGGGGGTAATCCAGTATGTAAAGCTGTGGACGCGTTGCATTCTGTTTGTTATGTTATGATGTTGCTGACATGGTTATCTGGACTGTATGTGTATCGGTATTTTGGGGGACATCACTAAGCTTTCGGGCTTATAGTTTCAGTTTATTGTTTCAGGTACTTTAGGGGATCGGGGAAAGGCAAAGGAGTGATCGTACAGCTCCTCGCTTTTTATAAATTTGTTTCTGGGATACTCTGATATGATACATTTTGAAAACAAGTTGTGATGTTTAATGGATTTCACATGTTTTAAAATTTTAAATTGGCTTGAAATTTTATGGGTGTTACAAGATGGTATTAGAGGCTTGGTTTGAGTGAATTGGAGGAACATTCGTGTGAATCCAATCTCAAATCAAGGAAAGGTTTTCAAATGATTTCTAAAACGGTTTTCAAAATAAGTGAAGGAGGATGCAAGGTGTACGATCAGCCGGAGCCAGTAAGTAGATCCCAAAGTACCATACAACTATTTGATTATGTGATATGTTAGAATAACATGCTAGTACTAGGCCAGGGATCTTCAGGAGTTGCATGATAGAATTGTCTGATTACATGATGCCTGCTAGCCTAGGGTTCTCCTTATATGAGATTGACATCATTACTGTAGTTACTTGTGTATGCATCACGGTTGTATATAATCAAAATCTGATAGCCTAAGAATGTTTAATTCGACCTTAGGGTAGGACCAAATATTTGAAAGTCTATAGGGTCCATCGTTATGTATGGCTAGCATACACTAGTACTGCAGGGTTGATGGAAGTTTCATGGATGGATGGGTAGTGAGAGGCCGTGAGACCAGTCATGCGATAGTTTAGCATTCCTTTAGGAATGAGGGTTTGGCGCTAGCTATGATATGTATGTTGCTAGGGTGTTGTGGTGATACTTGAGACAAATATGGGTAGGTGTGGAAGGTAGTATGGGCCCATACTACTGAAAGCACAAAATCCATACGCGTAGCAAGGAAGTCACAAACCCTAGGGTTTAGTCGGTAGCTGGTCTCCTATTGTTATGCAGCCCTCTGATATCTTTTGGTGTGTTTTCAGCATGGTGATGACGAGACGTTTTGTGACTGCATCCGGGTCAAGATCAGGATCAGGGGACGGAGGCCAGGAGGTGCCAGTAGCACCTGAGCCTGTGGTACAGATGGGGACGGATGAGCTAGACACCAGGATTCGAGAGGTCCTGCATGATAAGGTTGCCGCTTTGTTTTGGGCGCAGCTACCAGAGATGTTTGGGTCTATTAAGACCGTTATGGTTGAGTACTTTGACGAGCGTTACGCAGCCCTTGTAGAGACGGCTGCCGCTGCAGCTGCATCAGTTGTAACAACGACATGAAGAGGTGGAGCTGGACGGGGTTTCTAGTATCGGGACTTTGATAACATGAAGCCCCCAACATTTGATGGTACTCAGGATGCGATTAAAGCTATGAGGTAGTTATTGGACGTGGAGGGCTGTTTCTTCACGTATTCATGTCCTACTGACCAAAAGGTCAGATGTGTCCTGAACCTGCTAAGGCTAGGGGCCAAGGATTGGTAGAGACTGACGACCGGATTGTATACTGATGATCAGAGGCTGTTGCTTGGGAGTAGTTCAGGGAGATGTTCCGCGCCCGCTATGTTCCACGGGTGGAGTGGGAGCGGTTGGCTCAGGAGTTTTTGAGTTTGAGACAGGATGAAGAGTCGGTGATGGAGATCACCTGTATGTTCACAGAGAGGGCGATGTTCTACCCAGAGGTTGCTTCCAAGCAGGCTCAGATGACTCGTTATCTAAGCATGCGAAAGGCTGACATCCGTTAGTTCGTGTTTACCCAACGATGTGATACTATGTTGGAGTTGCAGAAGGCCGCTAGGAGGCGTGAGTTGGAGATCGAGCTGCAGTTGAGGGAGTAGCGTCCGGCCCCGCCACAGTCTCATCCGGCACCGAAACGGTCTAAGACCACTGATTCTAGGATTGGGGGTCAACAGAGCCGCACGTGTGGGAAGTGCGGTAGGTGGGAGGGATTGTCTCCAGGGAGCCCCGGTTTCGGGTATGAGGTTATGCTACCACTACGATCAGGTTGGCCATGTAAAGTCCAACTGCCCATTGCTTGCCGCCAAGCCGACGCAGGTTCTAGCGCCAGCTACCTTGAGGATCGCCGATGGGAGGCCTGTTAAGGCCGAGTCTCCAAAGGCTCAGGGTCATGCTTTCCAGCTTACGACAGAGGAGGCCAGAGCAGCACTGGATGTGGGTGCTGGTATGTTCCTCTCCTTTACCTCTTTTATTATATCTGTGTTATGCTTATATGTGGTACCTGTGCTTAGGTACGTTTTTAGTGAACTCCTTTCCTGCTTTGGTATTATTTGACTCGGGGGCGAGTCGGTCTTTCGTTTCTCAAACGTTTAGTAGGGGGTTTGATGTACCAGTTGACGAGATAGAGTGTCCGTTGTGAGTTTCCATCACCAACGAACACGGAGTTTTTGCTTCTTCGGTCTATCGAGGATGTCAGTTGGATATCTTCGGAGTGGTCTTTCCGAAAGATTTGATTTCGATTCCGATGGGGGAAGTATGTGTGATTGTGGGTATGGATTGGCTTAGTGGTTTCGCTGCCATGATAGATTGCGAGGGACAGAGAGTGGTAGTTCGAACCCCAAGTGGGGGAGAACTGATTGTATATGGTGAGGGTACTAGAGTGGGTTCAGGGTTCTGTTCAGCCGCCAGAGCTCGACAATATATTCAACAAGGATGTGCAGGTTACTTAGCGTACGTGGTGGATATGCGAGTTAGAGACCATACTTCAGTTTCAGCGGTTCCAATGGTCAGGGTTTTTTCCGACGTGTTTCCTGAGTAGTTGCCAGGGATACCTCCGGAGAAGCAGGTCGAGTTCCGGATCGACTTGGTGCGGGGTGTGGCTCCTATTTCCAAGGCTTCGTACTGTTTGGCGCCACCCGAGATGCAGGAGCTGTCTTCACAGCTGCAGGAACTGTTAGGAAAGCAGTTCATTCGATCTAGCAGTTCTCCATGGGGAGCACCAATCCTCTTCGTCAGGAAGAAGGAAGGCTCGCACCGGATGTGTATTGATTATAGGGAGTTGAAGAAGTTGACGGTGAAGAACCGTTATCCACTCCTGAGGATAGATGACCCCTTTGATCAGTTGCAGGAGGCAACTTCGTTCTCTAAGATAAATTTGAGGTCGGGGTATCATCAGGCCCGGGTCAGAGAGGAGGACGTGGAGAAGACTGCGTTTCAAAATTGTTATGGTCGTTACGAGTTCGTGGTGATGCTGTTTGGGCTCACCAACACACCAGTAGTGTTTATGGACCTGATGAATCGGTTTTGCAGACCGATGCTGGATCGCCCGGTCATCGTATTTATAAATGATATCTTGGTGTGTTCCAAGACTCGAGAGCAACACGAGGAGCACCTCAAGGAGCTGTTGGAGGTTTTGAGATGAGAACATATGTATGCTAAGTTCTCGAAGTGAGAATTTTGGTTACGAGAGGTCCAGTTCCTTGGGCACCTCATGAACCAGGATGGGATTTTGGTCGACCCGGCCAAAATCGAGGCAGTCATGCAGTGGGAGGTTCCAAAATCTCCCTCAGATATCAAGAGTTTTCTGGGATTGGCAGGGTACTACCGGAGATTCATTCGGGATTTCTCCAAGATTGCAGTACCCCTCACTCGCCTGACGAGGAAAGGAGCGGATTTCCGGTGGGGTTCAAAGCAACAGAAGGCGTTTAAGACCCTCCGCCAGCGGTTATGTGAGGCTCCAGTTTTGACACTCCTAGAGGGAGTTGAGGATTTCGTGGTGTTTTGTGATGCCTCCATTACAGGTTTAGGGGCAGTCCTCATGCAGAAGGGACGGGTTATAACTTATGCATCACAACAGTTGAAGCCGCATGATACGAGATATCCTACACATGATCTGGAGTTGGGAGCGGTCATTTTTTCTCTCAAGATTTGGAGGCATTACCTATATGTGGTCTGCTGTACCATTACATGGATCACAAGAGTTTGAGACACATCATGGATCAGCCGAACCCGAATATGAGACAACGCAGGTGGTTAGATGTAGTCAAGGACTACGATTATGAGAACCTTTACCACCATGGTAAAGAGAATATGGTTGCAGATGCGTTTTGCCGCAAGTCAGTCGGGTCTTCCACCCCAACAAAGTGTATTGGGATAGCGGTGGATTCCTCGCTGGTGAGTTTGATCATAGATGCCCAGGTCGAGGGCATATGACCAGAGAACTGGAAAGTGGAAAGGATCAAGGGCAAAAGCGCTCGGTTTGTTCAGGATAGTCGGGGGTTATTGACCCGATGTGGTCGAGTTTGGGTTCTGATGACTGGTGGAGTCAGACAGACAGTGATGGAGTAGGCTCATAAGTATCACTTTTCCATACACCCGGGGGCCACCAAGATGTATCGATACTTGAGTTTGAGTTACTGGTGGCCATGCATGAAGTGAGAAATCGATTGGTATGTCGAGAGGTGCTTGACCTGTAGGATGGTCAAGGCCGAGCATCAGAGGCCGCATGGTAAGCTGCAACTTATGGAGATCCGTATGTGGAAGTGGAAACAGATCACGATGGACTTCATCACGAAGCTGCCAAGGATGGCGAAAGGGTTCGACGCTATATGGGTCATCGTGGATCGATTGACCAAGAGTTCTCATTTTTTGGCGATACGGGAGAGTTCTTCGGCCGAGAGGTTGGCCGACATTTATGTTCGCGAGATCATTGCTTGCCATGGGATTCCGGTCTCCATTGTCTCAGACCGAGATGTCAAATTTACCTCTTGTTTCTGGAAGAAGTTCCACGAGGAACTGGGCACACGCTTGCACTTTAGCACAACATTTCATCCGCAAACAGACGGACAGAGCGAGCAAACCATTCAGACCCTCGAGGATATGTTGAGGGCATGTGTCATTGATTTCGGTGGGAGTTAGGATTCCCACCTACCTCTTGCAGATTTCGCTTACAACAACAACTACCATTCTAGTATTGGCGCCTCACCATTTAAGTTACTATATGGGCGCAGATGTCGCACCCCGGTTTGTTGGGGTGAGGTTGGACACCAAGTGATGGGACGGATAGAGGTAGTCCTGCAAACTACCGAGAAGATCCAGCAGATTAGGTAGCGGCTGCAGACCGCTCATAGCCGACAGAAGAGTTACGCCGATAGACGCCGATCCGAGTTAGAGTTTCAGGTAGATGATATGGTGCTACTGAAGGTCTCGCCCTGGAAGGGTGTGATTTGCTTCAGGAAGCAGGGGAAATTAGGTCCCCAATATATTGGGCCGTTCAGGGTCATTTCCAGGGTTGGCAAGGTAGCCTGCATGTTAGAGCTTCTGGAGGAGCTTAGTCGGATCCACAACACTATCCATGTTTCACAACTGCGTAAGTGCATTGTGGATCAAGACGTAGTGGTGCCATTAGATGATATTCAAGTGGATGAGCGCCCGAATTATGTGGAGAGGCATGTGGCTATACTTGAGAGGAAGATGAAAGTTTTGTGGAATAAGGAGGTACCTTTGGTGAAGGTACAGTGGGAGCATCGGAAGGGATCAGAGTGGACATGGGAGTCAGATGCAGAGATGCGGGAGTATTACCCGACATTGTTCATCGCACCAGACTTCGAGGGTGAAGTCTAATTCAAGTGGGGGAGATTTGTAATGCCCCGATTTTTAGGTATTGAGTTATGTTGAATCCTTTTTGGTCTTTGGGTCTACTCGACGAGTTGGTTGCCCTACTCGTTGAGTAGCAGCGGGTTGGTCCATGTGTTTTAGTGACCTACTCGCCGATTCCAAGAAGGGACTCGACGAGTAGGAGCTGGCAGATGAAACCCTAAATCCTAGGGTTTTGCACACTATTTAAAGAAGCACAAGCCTCCTTTAGCCTCTTTATAGTCCATTGAGAGTCCAGAAAGGCCTTAACTCAAGTGTGTGTGTATTCTTTTGAGGTTTAAGCTTGAAGGGAAGTTTTGGTGACAGAATCACTTGGGGAAGCAAGCTAGTTGAAGCAAGAGTTTGAGGGTTTCAATTTATGCATCAAAAAAGGCTTCCTTGAAGGTATTAGATCATTTTCCCCTAAACCCTTTTGTGCATGAGTTTAGGAAAGGGTTCTTGTGTTTAAGCCAAGATCTGAAGTTGTAACTTCAGATCTGGACTCCCCTTGGCTTCTAGGTTCATAAAGCCATCAGCCTTGTCTAGTATGAGTTTTCCCCCAAGGATGTGACTTCATTGCAAGCTTAGTTGTGCCATTTTAGGGTCTTAAAGCCTTGCATGCATGTAAAGTTTGTAACTTTACGTGATAAGCATGCCTAAGGAAGTTGGATATGCAATTTGGGGCCTTGGCATGGCTTAAAAAGTGTCTGCATGGTTAAAGGGCTGAAGGGACTCGGCGAGTCGCATAGTCGACGTGGCGAGTCATATGAAGATAAGCATTGAACTCGACGAGTTGGAACAACAACTCGGCGAGTCCAATGAAGATTACCGTAGACTCGACGAGTTGGATGAACAACTCAACAAGTCGGTTAATGTTTCCCCAAATTGATGAATGCGTGTGAACATGTCGAGTTTCAAGAAGGAAACTCGATAAGTGGCCTTAGGGTTCGATCGCGAACCTTAGGAACTCGACGAGTCACTCCGGATACTCGGTAAGTGAACGAGTATCTCGAGGAACTCGGCAAGTAGCCGAGGGTACTCGACTGGTAAGGGTCAACATGGACTGTTGACCTTGACTGTTGACTTTGACTTGGACCAGGGGTTAACTAGTTGACTTATGGGGTACATTGAAGAGTGGGGAACTTACGAGTATGGTTATACTATGATAATAGGTGGTGGAGTTTGTGCCAGTGATCCGAGAGTTGGAGTTTATTTACCGAGTCGGCATTTGCGAGGTGAGTTATCCTCACTATACTAAAGGGTCTAAGGCACCAAGGCCGGCCCATTGAATATGTTATCCTAGCAGTGTTAGTATGTTGAGTATGAAGTTAATGTTACGTTCTCAGTGGTTGTGCCAGTTAGGTAGATCTGTAGGACTACCTGTGATGTTATATGAATATCTGCATGCTCAGTAGTTATGCCAGTTAGGTAGATCTGTAGGACTACCTGTGTTATATAATTATCTGCATGCTCAGTGGTTATGCTATATGTGGATATGTTATGTGGGATGGGTTGAGGTGGGACTGCTTCGTGTGGTAACTAACAGACCCAGGAGCATTCCAGTTATGGGCGAAGGGTGACTTGTACTGTGGGCTTGATGGCAAGCCAGATGTGAGATGTGGGCCCGCAAGTCAAACCAGACTCACACTATGGGCCCAGGGGGTAATCCAGTCTGTAAAGTTGTGGACCCGTTGCATTCTGTTTGTTATGTTATGATGTTGCTGACACAATTATGTGGACTGTATGTGTATCGGTATTTTGGGGGAACTCACTAAGATTTCGGGCTTATAGTTTTAGTTTATTGTTTCAGGTACTCAGGGGATCGGGGCAACGCAAAGGCGTGATCGTACACCTCCTCGCTTTTTATAAATTTGTTTTTGGGATACTCTGATATGATACATTTTGAAAACAAGTTGTAATGTTTAATAGATTTGAAATGTTTTAGAAGTTTAGATTGACTTGAATTTTTATGGGTGTTACAACTTTAACGCCATCCATGACAGACACGTTGACCTGTTTTACTAAGACTTTAGTCATTGTTGTAATAAATCGATTCTAGTCACTTGATGGGATTGCATTAGGAAAATGAATATAGGGATGAGTCAGCCAATTATACGGAAACGGACTCGGGTACTGTCTCACAAATCTATGTGCCTAAATACTACAAACAAAATAATCAAATAATGCCAAAAATATTATTTTTTTGAACTTATGAAGAAAGCATTGCGTGCTCCAAGAAGGAGCATCGTGCGGTCCAAGAACAACAATGAACCTGTCCCATTTCGAACTCAGATTTCGTCCATTTTAGCTCTAAAAAGGCTAGGGATTTACTAATAAATGTATATAGGAGCTATATATCCATTAAATAAAAAAAATATGAAATCAAAAGATATATTCAACCAGAACCCCATTTTATTCCCAAACTCAAATCACAAACAATCTTTCAAAATCGATAAAATATATGCATGTTTTCAAGAATGTAAGCACAAGAGTTTGATAATTGGTTCATACATAATGAATTTATGCAATCAATTTCATCAGATGAGGATTGAATCGATAAACCCCCTAAATTTTCGTACGATGCGCTAATGCTAAACACCTCAAATAAGTTCTTAAGAAGAATAGGAGTAAAAATCGAGTACATTGCAAGTCCTTTATGCTGAAAAATCGAAGCAAGAAGTTAGTTGATCGAAAGAATAGAAATGCCGCACTTTATTGTGCAAGCTCAGAGAAAGAAAATGAAATATATGAGGAGTGTTGAGTGCTCAAATGAGCAAATCACTAGTTTTTATATTTTTTTGATTTGACGAAAAAGTGGGGGGGCATTAGCGACGCCCTTTTGAAAAATTTGTCGATGTCGTCTTTTGTCCATTTCAACTTCATTTTCCTCCTTTTGCATTCCAGGAATGATTTTCCCTATAAACACTCACTAGCCATATATTAAGAGTCATAAGATGAAAAGGAATGACAATATACAAACACTTACAACTCGTCTAAGTGACTTCTGTACGGATGACGATACTAAAGTATGGAGAATATCATATAAAGTATCTTCACCACACCCTAGTAATTACTTTTAACTCCAACAAGGATCACGATGTTCCACATTCTCCAAAGGAACAGGAAGTTTCGTTCGCATCATCGCACCCCAATATATACTTTTAGCATGGACACGCCTAGAAGACAAACTGTATGGTCTCCTTCTACGACCACTCTTATATAATACAACCTCGCCATTTATTTACATTAACACCAAAGATAAACCAACGGATTGTCCTAACTTTTTAAATGTAAAAGACCAAAACTAGTTCTTTCGGTACTAAGCATCAAACTAGACCAGCACTTCGATGTCTAGACTCTCCTTCTCTTTCCCCACCAACTAAAGGATAACCAAAAGGACATTATTTCCCTTAACACCAGTACCGGCAAGCTAATTGAAATCTATTTTTGAAACCCATGCTCTAGAAACAATGTGTTGCGTTGAACACTACAACCTTAAACTTCAACATTTGAAACCCTTAGGATTTCAGAAAGACTATTAAGGACACTATAATTTATTATATCAACACTACTTGCATATAAAGAATAATGGTATTTCACAAACAACTTATACTTTCTATAATAGGATGAAACCATCAACACCAGGACTAGCACCAGTACCAACACCATCACTAGACTCAACTACCATCAAAACAATGACCGAACAACAGATCCCCGACGCTTTGGCCACTTATGAATTCAACAGATACAACAACAAAAACAACAGTGTGCTTTTGGATTACATGTAAGAACAAAAAGAACCATATGTGTAAAGATATTATTTGAGGGACTTGTTTTGTTAATTAATTAACAGTTTAATTAATTAATAGTAAATAAATGGAGTATGGAATATTCCAGAATGAATTGAATACCTTAGATAAATACATTTATATTTGATATTTATCTCTACGATTTCAAATCACCTCGATATAAATAGAGGCCTTTAATTATGATATTGATAGATGAGATGTACACCTCTAAGCTACAAAAGTTCGAAATACGCAAACCATAAAAGAATCCCGAATCGTCTTCTTCGTGTCATGACTATATTATTATCATGTTAAGACTGAAGAATATAATCGCAGTTTTGATTCTGTTCGAGCTTGAAGTTTGAGGAGTACTTGGATCTGGTTCTTGTTTGCGTCTTCAAACTCTCCTTTAAGTTCACTAGTTCAATCCATTGGCTCTACAAAAAGAACAAAACAACTAAGAAATCAATGGTATGTGTTCCTTAGAGTTCTACTAAGTTGCATAGACTAGAGAGTTTAGATTATTCAGATTTTGAGTTTAGATCAGAATTGTTAATCAATCTTGTTACTCTATATTTGATCTAATTAGGCTCAAAACCCATAAGTGGAGCGAGTTAACTCAAGTCTATTTCACTTAGACTCTGTCTTTTGAGTGTGTTAGGGATTGTATGTGTAGGGTTTTATTTTTGAATTGTCTAAATGTTGAGAAATTTTCCTTGATTGAAACTGAATTTGGTAATGCATTAAAATCGACGTTTTAGTTGATCTACCTCTTCACCACGACATGGATGGTCCTCCACCACATTGTGTTATCTACTCGGTTGGCGACTAACTTTGTCTTCACGACGTTATCGTGTTCACATTGTGACTTGCATTTGAGAATCTAAATAATAGTTTATCTAAATCATGTGTTTTCTGGGTGTCATGACGTGTCAGCTCATTCCTTACGTCATGAAACCAAAAGTTCCGGATTTCTCTAAATTCGTTTTTATTTCTTGGTTTCTCATATTTTTCAATTTTAATCACAAACAAACTAGCCTTTACACTAAAAGATAAAGTTACATTTGATTTAATTATAAGATTAACTAAAAATCAAAAGATTAGAACTTTATAATTTAATTGTTGACTTTTTGTCAAATGAATTAAAAAGGACACATAGATCTTAGTTATGTTATATATATATATATATATATATATATATATATATATATATATATATATATATATATATTGTAAAATAGTTTTTATATGTATAACACCAAAATAAACATTGCATTCTCGTATTTTTCATCCTAATATGCATTGTTAGTCTTACGATGACTAGGCTCATCCACCGTATTGCTATAAGGGAGGTTCAAGGTAGGTCTCTTCGATTCCTAATGAGTTCGGCTTTGAAGAGGCATTCATTGCTCGCCACCCTCACCGCCTTCGTGCGTTTGAAGTGGAGTTACCGAAATGGTTTGAAAGGACAATTGTGCAAAGTTAAAATATTAACTCTATAATTAATAAAACAAAAATCCCATTTTATATAAAGAATGTGAATCCTATGATTCCCATGGAAATTAAGCATTATGATATTATCTTGTTGATGTAATCGTTTGTGGTTTACCAGCTCGTCAAAAGAAGAACATAGTCAAAGAAAGGTATATGTTGCTCGCAATTCTTAAGCGATGCTTGAGCCGAATGTCATTGTAACTTCACATGGTTGTTCCACCATTTGGATTCATGATCCTCGTCTAATCCGGTCATGAATGCTAAATGAGCATTGCAAGAGATTAACATGTTATTGATATAAGTAAATCTTGATTCTTGGAATCTCATATAGATTGAGATCGACAATAGTTTGTCTACTTAAATAACTTCATCTTGTAATTTTCGGCTAATCCAATTTACATTATGAAGGTGTTCTTTGTTATTTTCTCCAATAACTATCAAGGTATGTAATCCTAAACCCTAATTTGGTATTTTCGAAAATAGCGTAGTGTTCTTAGGGTTTCATTTTGATGTTTATGGTTATCGGTTCGATGGTGAAAACATGGATCTTTATTAGGGTTGCATGCACACTTAAGAGTTTAAGTTTATTTGTTTTACATAAAACCCATAAGTGGTAACAGAGCTTGGCTTGTTTTCAATTGAATTTGCTATAATGGTTGAATTGATCAAATTAGGGTTTATGGAAATTTAAACCTAAAAGGCCTAAATTTCGATTTTAGGGTTAGGGTTTTGAAACCCTAATCATGCCACCTAAGTTTTGAAATTAGGGTTAGGGTTTTGAAACCCTAACCCTCCTCCCCAAGGATTTCGACTGTTAGGTAAGTATTTGGAAGCCTTACCTTCCTCCCTAAGTTATTTTCTAAAATTGGTAGGTAATAGGGATATTTTAAATTTGGTAATTATCTTAATTAAAAATGGATAAATCCTTTACCTGATTTTCGAAAATCTAGGGGTATAAGGATTAGGATTAAATTAATTGTTTAATTTAATTAGTTAATCCTTATTTGATTTAATATAATTAATTAAATGTTAATTAATAGATAATTATTAAATCATTTGGTTTATTTTTAAATTTAAATTAATTATTTAATTTTCAAAATTTAAATATAAACCTTGTATTTTGAAAAGGTTTTAAATTACACATTATACTATATGTAAAATTAAAAGTTTAATAATTACTATATGTATGAGACTAAGTTAGTCGAACCACTAATACGCCTCATTCATGAAGCTAGTCTATAAGGGGTATAAGGAACCTGACTATAAAATGGTGGTTGAATGGGTGTCCACTCTCACCCCACCGCTTCCTTGATTAGTTGTGGGCCGTAGTTGAACGGGTTTGATAGGACAATTATTTCTCATTAATAAGTATAATGCGATTAAAAAGTAACTAAACTGTTTTTTTTTAATCCCAATCTTAGTTACTTTAGGAATAATGTGAATTTATATGCTAACTCATGAAATTTCACATTATACTTTATAGTAGTTAGTGGAGTGTGTGTGGTTAATTGACACACTAATAGTGACTATAAAGAGTAATAATGGGCATCTCGAAAATTATCATTGATTAATGGAGCACGTGTGGTTAAGCGGCACATTAAAATGAGATGATAAATGACATTGAGAGTGCCAAGATAATTTTCATGGTTATTTACATCTTTTTTGTGATCCTTGGTATCCCAGTCACAAATGGAAGAGCATAATCTGAGATTAAGCATGCCATTAAATAGTTTCAATGAGTCTCAAAAGGTCTAGGAAGTTCACTTAACTTAATTTCCTTCAAATTTCATTTTTCGATGATGAAATTGGTAAATCATCATTTGCCTACCTTTATAAAATTTGCAATTAGATTACAACATCCTTTTTCTATGTTGTGAATTTTTAGTTGGATCCTAGCCTTAATATTTCATTTTTGGGTTGTTATATTAAGGATTGCTCTTATAAAATATGCAATTAGATTACAACATCCTTTTGGGTTGTTATATTTTGACCTATCATTTGAACAACAATGAGACTATATTGTCTCAATTGCACAACCTCCTGCGAACAACTGAAGCAGGCATGAAGGGAAAAAGTGTTGCCTCCACTCCTGCTAGTACTCCCATTCGAGCCATTGGTCAAGGGAAGGGGAAAAAGAGGAAAGGTCCTCCTAAGAATAACTGGAAAGGAAAGTCTCAAGCTGGGTCATCAAGCAATTTACCTAAAGGAAAATCCAGTTCTAAATCTCCTCCTGTCTCTGATCCCAAACTGAAGCAGGCATGAAGGGAAAAAGTGTTGCCTCCAC
The DNA here is from genome assembly GCF_002870075.4 of Lactuca sativa. Taxonomy (NCBI): domain Eukaryota; kingdom Viridiplantae; phylum Streptophyta; class Magnoliopsida; order Asterales; family Asteraceae; genus Lactuca; species Lactuca sativa. Next base: position 86,704,323 of record NC_056630.2, on the reverse strand, counting down.
TCCTACTAGTACTCCCATTCGAGCCATTGGTCAAGGGAAGGGGAAAAAGAGGAAAGGTCCTCCTAAGAATAACTGGAAAGGAAAGTCTCAAGCTGGGTCATCAAGCAATTTACCTAAAGGAAAATCCAGTTCTAAATCTCCTCCTGTCTCTGATCCCAAATAGGCCACTTGCTTCTACTGTAATGACAAAGGGCATTGGAAACAAAGCTGCCCTAAATATCTACAAGACATTAAAGATGGCAAAGTGAAGCTCTCTATGTATATAAACTATCTTATCTAATAAGTCATCATCTTCTCGTCCATGGGTCCCTGATACAAGATGTGGTATTCACGTTTGTTTTGATTTGTAGGGGCTAAGAAGAAGTGAGGACGTGGAGCATGGTAGAATAAACTTGATCATGGGGAATAGGCAATCTTCACCTATCACCAAGATTGGAGTTTATAGTCTAGTTCTTAGTGATGGAGTTAGTTTAGATTTATTAAATTGTTGCTACTCGTCAAAAATGACACAAAACATTATTTCCTGTCATGCATTGTTTAAACAAGGTTATATATATTCTTTTAATGATGAAAATGGTTCTATTTCTGCTTATAAAAATGGTATTTATTATTTTGAAGCTTTACCTTATGATGGTGTGTATGAAACTGTGATGTGTGTAAACAATTCAGACAATAATGTATTTCTAATTGATTCGTATAATGGTATAAACAAAGTGTGCTTCTGGCATTGTCGTCTTGGACACATTAACAAGAAACACATCACCTAACTTTAAAAGGATGTAGTGTTGGAATCATTTGACCTAAGATCAGATGATGCATGCGAATCTTGTCTTTTGGGTAAGATGACAAAATCACCTTTCATTTGATCTTGTGAGAGAGGTGAAGGTTTATTGGACCTTATACACATAGATGTTTGTGGGGCCTTCAGATCCACCACAAGGGATTCAAATCGATTCTATGTGACTTTCACTGATGATTATAGCAGATATGGTTATATCTACTTAATCAAGCTTAAGTTTGAAACCTTTGAAAAATTAAAAGAGTTTAAACATGAAGTCTAGAATCAATTGTGCAGGAAGATAAAGATGCTCTGATAAGATAGAGGTGGCGAGTATCTTAGTATTGAGTTCCACAACTACCTCAGGGAATGTGGAATACTTTCACAACTGACACCTCCTAGGACACCACAACTTAATGGTGTGGATGAGAGATGCATTAAAACCTTGTTATTCATGGTTTGTTCCATGATAAGTCAAGCTTCTCTTCCAATTTCATTGTGAGAGTATGCCTTAGACACAACCGCCCACATTATTAATCATGTCCCAACTAAGAAGGTTGCCAAAACACCTCACGAGATATGGACAAGGAAGGCTCCCTTTCTAGCAGATATCAAGGTTTTTGGTTGTGAAGCTTTCGTTAGACGATAGACCCAAGACAACCTTGAACCTCGAAGTGAGAGATGTATTTTCATCTGCTATCCACAGAAAGCCTTTGGATGATTGTTCTACAGACCAAGTGATAACGTGGTCTTTATAGCATGAAGGAGAGTCTTGAGAGAGAGAGAGAGAGATAGAGATAGAGATCATATGCAAAGAGGACAGTTAGAGCACCATTTTTCTATAAGAGATTGAAGAATTAAACGATAAAGGAACCTCGGAAGATGCTACGGATCAACCTGAGGAAGAGATTCCAGTTGAACCAATTAATGAGTCATTGCCTCTTAGTCGTTCTAGTAGAGTTAGAATGTCATCTGAGTTCTATGGTTTCCATATTACTATAGACGGTGACACATTTATCAGTGACAGTACACTGGTAATTTGGATGAATCGGCTAACTACAAGGAAACAATGACGGGCCCTGAGGCTGCCAAATGACAAAAGGCGATGGACAACGAGATCAAATCCATGTGTGACAACCAAGTTTGGAATCTGGTTGATAATGTACCAAGTCATAAGAAAGTTGGATGGAAATGGATCTTCAAGAAAAACACCGACATGGATGGAAAGGTACAGACTTTCAAGGATCGACTGGTTGCGAAGGGGTTTCTCAAACCACATAGGTTGACTATGATGAGACCTTATCACCAGTGGATAAGATAAAATGTATTAGGATAATGCTCGCCATAGCTACATTTCATGAATATGAAATTTGGCAGATGGATGTCAAAACTTCTTTCCTTAATGGGAAGTGGGCTGAGGATGTTTACATGAGTCAACCATAGGGTTTTGATGATGCAAATTTTCCCAATAGAGTGTGTAAGCTTGAGAAACCAATCTAGGTATTGAAAAAGCTTCTTGCAGATGGAATCTTTGCTTTGATGAGAAGGTCAAGGAATTTGGCTTCTTAAGAAGTGAAGATGAGTCATGTGAATATGTCAAAGCTAGTAGGAGTATAGTAGCCTTCTTGGTGTTGTATGTTAATGACATACTTCTTATAGGAAACAACATTCCAACTTTAGAAGAGGTTAAGTCTTAGCTTGGAAAGTGTCTCACTATGAAGGATCTGGGAGAGGCTGCTTATATTCTAGGGATAAGAATTTTAAGAGACAGGAGTAAAAGAATAATTGGACTTAGTCAAAGTACATACCAAGAAAAGGTACTAAAACGTTTTAGTATGGAAAAATGCAAGAAAGGAGAACTGCCTATACAGAGTAATCCCAAACCGAGTAAGACTCAAAGCTCGAGTACCAATGCAGAGACATCAGAAATGAGTAGAGTTCCATATGATTCCGCCGTTGGCTTTATCATGTATGTTATGACATGTACTTTCTCTGATGTGGCCTTCGCTTTGAGAATGGTCATTCATTATCAGGGAAATCTAGGTACAGCTCCTTGGAGAGCAGCTAAGAATATTCTCAAGTATTTGCGAAGTACTAAGGACTGGGTCGTTGTACTTGGTGGCGATAATACATTAGGATTAACTAGTTACAGTGACGCCAACTTTCAAATAGAAAAAGACAACTTCCATTCTCAATCTGTATCAGTGTTTACCTTAAATGGAGGAGCGGTAACTTGACAAAGTTCCAAAAAAGAGATAGTGGCTGATTCTACCTATGAATCAGAGTACACAGCAACTAGCAAAGCATCAAAGGAGGCAATCTGGTTGAAGAACTTCATCAGAGACCTTTGAGTTGTTCCAAACATTAAGGACCCAATGAAAATTTTATCTGATAACGAAGTAGCAGTTTCCTTGACAAAGGAACCAACAGATCATGGCAAATCAAGACATATCAATAGAAAATACCATTTCATCAAACATAGAGTAGAAGAAGGTCACCTCGTAGTGAAGAGGGTATCATCAGAAGAGAATCCTATAGATTCCCTCACAAAGGGTCTGAGTAGATTCAAACACATTCACCATGCTAGGAGCATTGGTCTGAGGGATGATATTAGTTTTAATAGTTAGATAGTTAGTTTGAAACTTGTAACAAAGTAAATGTAATTAAATTTTATTATTTATGAGTTTATTTACTACCTTTTATCAATTTTTTATTATTGTGTTTCATTTTGCATGTTTTACTTCCCCGATAATTCGATTATTCAAAAGTCCACAGTCAATCATACTTTTGGAAGTAAGTAGTGAATTAAGATTATCATGAATTGGATTGTAGATTGTCTAAAGAGTTTTAGACATAGCAATGGTATTGCTGCAATGTTCATGAGTACTTTGAAATGGAGTTTTAAGTATTGGATTAACCCACACTCAGAGAATTACTTCATGGAATTTATCACCGGTAATTCTAAGACCATAATATTGTATAATCTTTAAACGAAGATATATGAGTTATGGTTTACAAGTTAGCTGTGCATTGATGATATGTAAATGCATCAGTAACTTAATGTTATAAAACATATTGTTGTGCACGATTTGATGAGTAAATGGTGCAAACATATAAATCAAAGTTTACTCGTTCCTTTTACCCTAACGGGAAAAGCGATATATTTGGGCCCCTTGATGATTTGGTGTTCACTTATAGTGTCGGGCCCGGCCAGGACTAAATTGATGTGTTCGGTTAGAAGTTCTATGTCATTATAAATCAGAAATCTGGAAACTAAGTATTAGAAAAATGAAATTTATTCTATTCCATGTCTCATTTCTGAATAATATCTTGCAGAACAGAGGACTATATGATCTCGTATCTTAGGACACGTAAATGACTTGGTCAGAGTTCGACAACGGCTTTTGGAAGCTACAATTTGTTGACCGATTTAGAAGTTATACTAGCAATTATAGTTATTAGACTTATCCAAGTGGGAGATTATTGGATTAGCTGTCTAAGCCCATAACTATAATTGGTATATCCTTAAAACTGATAATAGCATAGTCTTTTAGGTTGCCCTCAAACCTAGCAACTAGACATGATGATTATGGAGTGAGAGAGAGAGAGTGAGAGAGAGGTTGATTTATTATTTGAGTAATAAATTGAAATAATTGATTTATTAGTATATTTTGAAAATAATATATTAATTAGAAATCATATTGTTTAATTAATAATTAATCAACAATTAATTTGAATTGATTTGGGATTAATTGGATTGATTAAAAGTGCATGGACTATTTGGTTATTTATTGAAAGTTGAAGAAAGAAAGGCCCAAGGACCTCATTGGATGAGGTGAATGAAAACTCACTTGGGCAAGCCCAAGAGTTTTCGTCCAAGCCCCTTGAATAAGGGAAATGTGCTGCTTGGTCACCAAGCTGGGGAATTTAGGGTTTCTCTCTTAAACCCTAGCTTTGGAACCAAGCTACCTCAGCTATATAAAGGACCTAGCCCGTCACATTTTCGAGCACTCCTTCCTTCAAGAATCCTTGGACAAATTTGGGTATCCCTTCTCCTCTCTTTATACTCATTCTCGTGCTATCTTGGGTGTGATTCCATTAGAGACACGACAATTGTGGTGCTTGCTTCCAAGAGATTAACAAGAAGGTGTTCTTTGTTATTTACTACAATCACAATCAAGGTATGTAATCCTAAACCCTAATTTGGTATTTATGAAAATAGCCTAGTGTTTTTAGGGTTTCCTTTTGATGTTCATAGTTATAGGTTCAATATTGAAAACATAGATCTTTATTAGGGTTGCATGCACACTTAAGAGTTTAAGTTTGTTTTTTTTTTTTTTGCATAAAACCTATCAGTAGATGGGTCTTCAAAAACAAGATTTACATGGATGGAAATATACACACTTATAAAGCTCAACTGTTTGCGAAGGATTACACTTTCAATCAAGGAATTGATTATGAGGAAACCTTCTTACTAGTAGCTATGATTAGGTCTATTAGGATACTACTTTTTGTAGGTGCATTTCATGATTATGAAATATGGAAAATGGATGTGTAAATTGTTTTCCTTAATAAGAAACTGACTAGGGATGTTTACATGGCTCAACCAAAAGTTTTTTCAAGTCCAAGTCTCCTTATATGGAATGTAAGCTTGAAAAGTCTATTTATGGACTCAAACATGCACCTCGTAGGTGGAATATTTGTTTCAACGAGAAAGTCAAGGAGTTTGGTTTCTCGCGAAATAAAGATCAACATTGTGTGTATGTTAGATCTATTGGGAGTCGTTCTTGTCTTGTATATCGATGACATTCTACTCATAGTAACTGACATACTTACACTTAATAGTGTAAAGCCTGGCTGGGGAATAGTTTTGCTATGAAAGATTTGATATCAAGATCTATAGGTATAGATCTAGACGTCTAATAGTACTTTTCCAAAACACAAACTTAGATAAAATCTTGAAGAAGTTCAAGATGGAAGAATGTAAGACTGGATTTGTACCTATGCAACGTGGCACGATTTGACTAAAAACCAATGTCCTGGTACTAGTGAAGAGCTAGACATAATGATTCGAGCCCCATATGCTTCTACCAAAGGATCAATCATGTATTCCATGATATGCACAATGCTAGACCTCTCATATGCTATTAGTACGATGAGCTGTTATTAGGCCAATCCTGGTGAAAATCAATGGATAGTTGTCAAGAACATTCTGAAGTAGCTATGGAGAACTAAAGATATGTTCTTGGTTTATGGTGGTGAAGATGAGCTAAGAATCAAAGGATATGTGGATGCTAGTTAAACCGACAGAGATAATTCGAGATATCAGTATGGTTTTGTGTTCACATTAAATGGAGTAGAATTAACTTGGAGAAGTTCCAATCAAGAAACAATTGTTGATTCAACTATAGAGTCAGAGTACATTGCAGCAAATGAAGCGACTAAAGAATTAGTGCCGCTAAAGAAGTTCATCAATGATTTAGGTGTTGTTCCCATCATAATTGAACCGGTTGATATCTTTTGTGATAATGAGGGTGCAATTGCATTAGCTAAAGGACATCGAGATCACAAGCGCATGAGGCATATCATGAGAAAGTTCCCTCTTATAAGAAAACTTGTTGGAGATGGAGACATTATTGTGAGTTGGGTTCCATTTGAAGACAATCCAACTGATCCACTCACTAAAATATTGTCGAAGATTAAGCATGGGTCTCATACTAGGTTTATTGGCATTAGATTTGATAGTGAGTTGGTTTGATAACTTAATTTGTAGTTTGATCTTTTTTTGAACGTATCGGATGTTTTTAATTTGTTAATTAATAATAAGATACTTTAACTTTTCATATTATCCTTGTCCTTATTTTTGAATGTTTAGAACTCCTTCTAGAAGAATTTGTTATTCAAAACGTTCCACAATGAATCCTATCTTTGGAAGATGATAGTGGATTAAGATTGTCATATTATTGGTAGATTTTCATAGGGATGAACAAATCTAAGTCCTACGACTAATACTGATGAGTACTTGAAATGGAAATTTTAATTATAGGAGCAACCACGCTTAAATATTACTTCATGGATCATGTCATGAGTAAATTAAGGTGACTATTTTTCATATTCTTCAAATGGATACGCTGAGGTTTTGTTCTACAATCTGTTGTACCTTGGTCTCTCCCCAACATTGTCCGTAACTGGATTCTATACAAATTTTGACTAGGTATTGCATGAGGAATAGAACAAACCTACGTAGCCAAAGTTTATTTGATCCTTCTGTTAAAAATGGAGAAGTGAATATCTCTGTGGCCGTCGATGATTTGGTGTTGACAACAAATGCTTGGCGGAGTTGAGACTAACTTGAATAGATTCAATAGTAAGTCTAAAAGGTCACCACAAGCCAGTATCGGGAAACATAATCTTGAACCATGATATTGAACCTTGATCCATGTCTCTTGTTCATAATAAGATATCATGAAGGTCAAAGGAATTTGAAGTTATTAGTCTTAGGGTTGTTTATAGAAAAGTTTCTATAAGTACAGTAGTTGAATAAAACTGCCACTCATTGTTGTTCCTAGAAAGCATTAGATAGATTATGTGACAAACCGATCTTTCAAGTCAATGTAATGACATAATTTAAGTATTGTAATCTATTTTGAATTAATAAATAAATAAAAATAACATCAGGAATGAAATGTTAAAAAGTCTCAATTGCGATACATAAAGTAATAGATATTGTAACTAGGTTTTCAGAAATATAAAGAACACCAAAATCTGAGTTTTAATAAAGAAGTTATGGCCAATCGAAAATCTACAGCAAAACTGGTAAAACACTATTAAGCATAAAACAAAAAATTTCAATAAAATACTTTTTAGTCTTAAGTATCTAAACGAATGTCGTAGATATCATTAAACCGTGAACATGCATAAAAAGAATGTCCAAATCTAACTGCTTATATTATGATATGCGTAGGTACATTTCTTGTGTGTTATGTACCTGCTTTGGTGTTATTTGACTCGGGTACGATTCGGTCTTTTGTGTCGTTAGCCTTTAGTCAGCACATCAGTATCCGTTGAGAGGCGTTGAGTCGACCTTTGCGAGTTTCCATAGCTGACGAGAGAGCAGTGTATGCCACGGATGTGATTCGAGGATGTGTACTTGAGATCTTCGGCGTGGAGTTTCCGATTGATTTGGTTTCGATTGCTATGGGTGATGTCTGTGTCATTGTGGGCATGGACAGGTTGAGCAGATTTGGAGCGGTTATCGACTGCGAGCGACAGCCGGTGACCATACGAGACCCTAGTGGGGGAGTTCTTACGGTTTATGGTGAGGGTACCTGTTTTAGGTCAGCATTTTGTTCAGCCGCGAGAGCGAGGCGGAGTCTACAGCAAGGCTGTAGTGGGTATGTGGCTTATGTGGTGTATATGAGGGTAGGTGCAGAAAGATCGAGGCCGGTCGATGAGGTCCCGATAGTGTGTGAGATCCCGGATGTTTTCCCCGAGGAGTTATCGGGTGTGCCTCCCGAGAGGCAGGTGGATTTTCGTATCGATTTAGTTCCGGTGGCAGCGCCTATCTCCAAGGCGCCCTATCGCCTTGCACCTCTAGAGATGCAAGAGTTATCCTCGTAGATTCAGGAGCTGCTGAGGAAGGGTTGTATACGGCCGAGTAGCTCGCCGTGGGGAGCATCGATCCTTTTTGTCAAGAAAAAGGATGGTTCACACCGGATGTGCATTGATTACCGGGAGTTGTTACATATATTGTAATTAGATACTATAATTGTTTTGTTGTGTTAGATTGTAGCATGAAAGATCTTGGAGTAACTAACAGTTAACATTGATGTATATTCCATGATCTTTGACCATTCTTCAAATGTAAGAGTATCGTTTTTAATCAATAAAGCAAGTGGTTAATTATATTATAATATGATAATAGTACCGAAAAATGTTAAAAAAGGTTAGAGTCATTTGCCTCAGGAATTGATATGTATTATTATGAATATATTTTAGCATTTGTGGATTTTTGAAAATTTATGGCTTGCTATTTCATATGTATCTTTTTTTATTAAAACGTTTAATATGGACTTTTACCCCTTTGTAACATAATATTAATAAATTATGAAATACTAAGATATTGATATGAATATTATAGACTGTTTTATATATTTAATCAGTCCTTTTAAAAATCGTTTTTTTTATCATTTTTATCATTTGTATAAAACCTATTTTAGGTTATGTGTTGTTTTTTTTTTGGAGTTTTTTTTATTAAAACTATTTTGATTTGAAAATATTCTAAAAAAATCATTAACGACGTCTAGAAACACATCAATATTTGTATACAACTTTAATGAAAAATTATTTTTAATATAAATTTTAATTTTCGCACATTAGTAGTAATAACCGGTAATGTGCTATGAAAAATCAACATTTTCGTTTTTTTTAAAGGAAAAAAATCAAGTAATAGCCTAAACCAATATTTTTAATAGTGAGTTTGGAGGTTTTTCACATAATTACTAATCAATATATTTCATGATTATATTATTAATTTAATTGAATAAATATAAGTAACCGTTTCAATCCTAGAGCAACAACTTTTGGAGTTCTCACAAGAGCTCAACAAAAAGCTAATCAAACTGCATTATTTTCAAAAATAGAATTTTGCATGTTAAATTCGTTCATCTCCAAATTTGAGCCTAAAACTATGAAGAATGCTCTTGATCATTCAGATTGGGTGCAAGCTATGCAGGAAGAGCTTAATGAGTTCGAGCGTAACAAAGTATGGAGATTGATTCCGACTCTGAAGGATGTATCTATGGTTGGATTAAAATGGGTATTTCGGAATAAACTTTACAAAGAAGGCAACGTAATTTGGAACAAGGCGCGATTAGTTGTGAAGGGATATTTCCAGGAGGAAGGCATAGACTATGAAGAGAAATTTGCACCGGTTCCAAGGCTAAAATCTGTTTGGATTTTCCTTGCCTATGCAACTCATAAAAATTTCAAAGTCTATCAAATGGACGTGAAATGTGTGTTTTTGAATGGTGAATTAGAAGAAACAGTATATGTGGAACAGCCACCAGGTTTCATAAATGCAAAATATCCACATCATTGCTATATTTTGGATAAGGTTGTGTATGGTCTAAAACAAGCACCTCATGCATGGTATGAAACCCTAACTCGATTCTTGAAACAGTCCAAATTTAAACAAGGCTCATTTGACCCAACCTTCTTTCGCAAGAAAGATGTTGACCATCTGATGATCATCCAAATTTATGTTGTTGATATTATTTTCGGCTCCACTAATACTAGATTAACAGCTAAATTCCAAAAACTGATGGAAACTAAATTTGAGATGAGCTCAATGGGTCCTATTAAGTTTTTACTTGGTTTAAATATTAGATAGAGTTCGGAGGGTATATTCATTAACCAGGAAGGCTACACGAAGACCTTTGCTTTCGAAATTCATAATGATGGGAGGTTCAAAGGTCAAGGTTCCAATGGCGTTCGGAATGAAGCTTACACCATCTTTGGACAAGCCAACATCGGATATGACTCTTTATCGACAAATGATTGGATCTTTAATGTATCTAACATCTATTCATCTAGATATAATGTTTGTTGTTTGCTATTGTTCCAGGTTTCAAGAGACTCCACGTGAACCACATATGAATATTGTGAAGAATATCTCCAATACCTGAAAAGAACAATCTCTCTCGGAATCTGGTACCCTTCTAACTCATGATTCTTTGTGCAAGCATACTCTGATGCTAATCTTGGTGGGTGCGGTCTTGATCGTAAAAGTACAACTAGAGGATGTTAGTTTCTGGATGGAAAACTAGTCAGTTGTCAATCTAAGAAGCAAACATGCATCTCTTTATCCACTACTGAAGCTGAGTATATCACTACTTCACAGGTTGTTTGGATTCAAAGTCAACTTAGGTATTAAGGGATAAATATGAAGAGGATGCCATTCACTGCAAATTTATTTTTCTAAATATTTTTATTTTTATTTTGTTTCTGTTTTATTTTTTTTCAGAAAACTCAAAAATCACAAAAATATTTTATTTATTTCTGTTTTATTTTTTTTAGAAAAATCAAAAATCACAAAAATATTTTATTTATTTCTAATTTATCTTTTTAAGAAAACCAAAAAATTACAAAAATATTTTTCATTCTTTGCGTGTTATTTTCAAAATACATTTTTGCTTCAGGTACAAATTTGTGTTACTTCAGTTTAGAACAATGGGACAGGTATATAACTCCGAATCTTTGTACGAGCTAAGTGTCCCTAGAAGCATGTTGCTACATGTGGTCCTATGCCTCTGAGACTCTATGTTTGAAGCATTAATGAAACTCTCACTCCGATTGGTTCTGCCCAATCATGCTGATATTCACATTAGTCATTAAGCTACCTTACTCTTCTCACAATGAGTTAAGAGTTGACTCCTTAGTCACTATTTTATAGCAGAGGTGCACTTTTCTCTTCGGAACCATCTCCAACATTTCTCCATCAACCTCACTTTCATACAATGTAACCCTCGAGACTCTCAAAATTCACCATTTAGGTTTATGGTTGCACAACATCTGTTTTCATGATCATAAAATCGTTATCACCATGATTTAAGTAAAACCCTAAATCCGAAACCTATTTCTGAATTGATAGTGAAAAACTAATATGTTCTAGATTATTTCACCAAGGAATCGACGATATAACCTTTTTCGTTGGTACCTTAAAAGTTTGAAATCTCATATATTTTTATTTTTATTTTTGAGTGCTTGTTGTGTGTAAAACCAACTAGTTTTAATCCTACTTTTAATTACCAAATAACACACAAAAGGCAGTGAACCTATCAATTGTGGTATAGCTAAATAAGCAGGGTATCGAACATAGGGAACGGCAAATTAAACTAAAAACTAATTTAATCTAAGTTAATTAAAAAGCAGGGGTTGTTCTCTAGTTTTACAAGACTAGAAACTTACTAATTATTACGAATTTAAGCTAGAAAATAAAGACTTTGATTAGATTCAATAACGGAAAAGTACTTCTATTTAGTTCAACTTAATTGATCATATGGTTGATTTCAAGGTAAAAGTGCAATGGATTAATTCTTTTGCTAGTTACCGATTCAATTGATTAATTCCGTATTCACTTCATTAATCCTTAGCAAATAAATCAATTTAAACAATGGTCAGTTGTCTATTTCAATTAAATTTACTAGATATAATATTCAGGTTAAATTAGACTTGCAATAGTTAATTAATTTATCCTTTTAATTAACTTCTTGTTTAATGGTCATCTCACAAGCTTGCACATAAATTTACTTGATTTTCTTATTAATCCTAGTTTCATGTTCACTACACTAGACATATGACAAAAAGTGTTCACTAAGCATATGAGATCGATAACTAATAGATGTTCATGCTAATTAATTATCTCCCTATTAACAGAAAATCAATTATCATTCACACACAAGGTTCTTTAGCAAGCTAAAATAACTAAATTAACCAACATAGAATTAATCCTACCAAGAATCAAACCATACTACCAATTTCGTATCCCCAAATAGAAGTTTAAAGGGTTTAGCTCATCATTGAAATAAAATTCAGCAAACAAACAGAATCTAAATGTTCAAACATAGTAACTAAACACAAAGATTTAAGAAGTATGATAAATTTTGCCTCAATTACTCTCCGGAATCGAATTCTAGCTTCCTTCGTCGTCTTCTAGGGTTTTTCAGGCTTCTCAATCGTAGCAAGATACTTCTGAATCGTCCCAGAACTCCCTTCTCTCGATCTGTAGAATTATCTTTAAATAAGCGGTCCGACTCGTCGAGTCAAGTGGTGACTCGTCGAGTCCCTCTCACATTCCCCGTATTGCGATAACTATCTGGGATCCCGAGTCATTATCCTTCTGATTCCTCGACCGGACTCGACGAGTAGCTATCTGACTCGCCGAGTAGGTGCCTTTTTTAGTGTTTTTCCTTCTTCACTCCACTCTCTAGCTCCTAACCGCTTCTCTTGCTTCCTTTTGCTTCCGAGCTTCATCTTTGGACTGAAAAACATAATTTAACACTTTTAAGTACCTTTTGTCCTTAATATGCAATAATTTAGCTAATATATGAATAAAAAAACTATACTAAATACACACTAAATATGCACATATCAGTGCTCTTTATGAAAAGCACTCGACCAAAGATTTTTCTTCCCAAAAGATTCAGTTTTTATTTTTCTTGGGATTTTCAAAATTATCTTGTTACTCAAAATATATCCAAAGCTTACTTGTTTTTATGACTACACTGGTCACACAAGTACTTCTTCCAGACTTTCGGACTTATGTTGAGTTTTGTAATTTAGTTGAAGCCAAAGCCGCCCTTGCAACCTACTCAAAAGAAGCCTTTCACTATTTCTGAACAAATAGATGACCGCAATTCAACGGGAAACCACACAAGCACTTTCGAGTCTCTCTTGACTCGGAAGGAAGAGATCGTTGCCCAGGATCCAACTTCTTTTGTGTTGATTTTTAATTGACATCACAAAATCCCCTAGATATAAACTTTTCCACAAAAAATCCTTTTGATTTTTCCATGTAATGCTCTGGTTCAGATTAATTACTGTAATCCAGGGACAGGTTGTGGTGATCGGTTATTAATTCCAAAAGAGCATAATTTAAATGGGGGTTTCGTGGGGATAAGATTTCAAATCCGGCGGGTCTTTTCAAATTCCCAACATCACGCATGCCAGTTACAACGTTGTTTGACATCTACAGTTGTCACGTCTATCAAGGCTACTTTATTGGGATATGTAAACTTCCAAGCATGATTTTCTCTAACCTATCATGACGTATAAAAGTAGTTTTCGATAGTTTATTTCCTCTCACCGCTTACAAAGAATTCAAAAAAAATCTTGATGAGATTATTGCGCTATTAGATCGATAGACTCAAAATAGATAAACAAGAATGAAGCAATCAAAGAACACAAGGATGGATCAAATGATGTCGAATGATTTAATATCTCACACCTCAGAAGAGCTCGATGAAGAACTTCAACTATAGAGGTGTGTTTAGGGTTACAATGCAAAAGCTATTAATGAGAACGTCTGCTTCTAAATCTATACATGCATGAAAATTATATAAGCTAACACTAATGCTTAAACCATGGTTGGACAGACCCGAACCGGGTAATCAAAATATCAACATTAAGCCCATATGACACAACACTCTAGTCCCAACAATCTCCCCCTTTGCGTCAATAGAGGCGAGAGATTTGTTCGGTTGAGAAAGAACAGAATTCTTCACTATCTTGAACACCTTCGGTATAATGGCCAAAAGAGTGAGACGGAAAGTTATATACCACTGAAGCATGTCAGAGAAGTTCTTCTTATCTGAATCACTGTTCTGGTTACACCTGTGAGTTATATCAAGTACAAGCTCGAAGCAAGAAGTGGAAAACAGGTGTTTGTCAACAAGAGCAAAAAGGAATTTTTCACCTTCGCTTCTAGTGAACATAACAATGTGATGAACTGGATCTATCTTACCCAATTTCATCTTATTTAGACCACTTGGCTTCCCGATATTCTTCACAATCGGCTTCTTCCTTAAAATGTTTGCAACTTCCTGATCCATCTTAGCAACTTCATGGATGTAGGAAGCCAACATTCTCTTAATGTGATCGAGGATCGGCCCATACTGCTCTTGATTAGTAAGCAAAATACTAAACAACAAAATCCAATTGTGTGGGTTCAGGTTTGGAAGATCAGCTAATGAAATCATATGAACCGAGTTATCAGAACCACGGGTCACCTTGAATTTTACGTTGATAAATTTCCCAGCAGTAATCGGTTTCAACACCTTGACATAGGTTATTTTCTGAGCACTCCTTGTCAAGTATTGGGGTTGAGAAAAATCAAGATAATAATCGATTAGATCTCGATCAACATGTGGGTAAGGATAAGGGACTTCAACCGTTGAATCAAAACTATGGAACACGAATGGCCTACATGTGATGTGCATGTCAAATTGAGAATCCCTCTTGTTTTCACATTCAAATGAGGCAACAGGTTCCAGCCAGTGAGTCCTAGGAGACTCAATTGCTTCTTTGATTAATCTTTCCCGGGTTCAAATGGGAAAGAGAGCCTACTTGCAAACCAGAGCATCTTGAACTGTTTTCTGCTTTCGCTCTTTCTCTTCTTCCTCTCTGGCTATTCTCAAATTTACATCAATCTCTTTATCCTTTTTCTTCCTCTTTAAAGCCTCAGCAATCGTTTCCTCTTCATCATCATCACTACTTACCACAACACCCTTTGGTTTTTCCTGTCTACCAGAACCCGAAGCTACATTAACCTTCGGTTCAGTTTTGATAATGACTTTGGGATGAATTGGAGGATTTTGATCAGCTTCTCCCCCTTTTTGCGGAGTGACCACAGGCTCCGTAACACCCTGAATCCGACTCAACATCAAAATAGAAGGAAGAAGTTTAGCAATCACGTGATTCCGGATATTAAGGGTGAGAACAGGATCATGAGCATTGACAAGATTACTGAGAATCGAGAGAACATTCCCAACACTACTTTTAAGAACTGTCCACTCAGTCCTGAGTGATGCAATCTTCTTCAGGTTTTGAGCAAGATGAGCAGACTGGACTTCAACTTGTGTAGTCTTTCGAGCTAGTTCGTCTATAATCTTTTTTTCCATGGATAGGTCAGCCTGAAGCTTATCAAGGCGAGAGTTGACCGAAGTGAGAAGAGAAGTGTGATCATCTTGGAACACAGTTCAAACAAAATTAAACTTTGTTGTCTCTTCATGAAGGGACTTTGAGAGAGAATCAACAGAAGCATTAACCTTTGCAGCATTGGAGTTTGCATGGCCTTTGAACGATTCCAAAAAGATCTTTGAATCATGAACAAGATCTGTTACTTCGGTTGTTGCTTTCTTGCAGGTAGATGTGGAGGCATCCACAGCCTTTGTAGATTTGTCGATTGAGGTTGTATATTGCTGAAGAGCAATGTCAAGAAAAGCTTTTAAAACAACATTTGAATAAGTTGTTGAGGAACCACGCAATTTGTCAAGCTTATCATGAAGATATTTTAAATGGAGCTTTGTCATCGGAGCATCATCGCCATCTTCACTTGGAAGCCGATAAGGACTATAATAAGTGGAGTCAAAATTAAGGTTTTCACCTGTCACAACTAGCATTTTTAGCTAGGAAATTCTATCCTCATATAAACATCATCCATTGTAAAAGCATGTACTCTAAGTGAATACAATACTCTATCCTCGATCAAAATACACCTCATATGTTCAACTAAGGGTTGGAAACCTTAGCAATCCCGGTCCAAGTTCCTTATGAACTAAAATTATCCTATTGGGCCTAGAAGCCCTAAGTGGGCTCTAAATAAACCACATTCATAAAACTTTAGTATTTGGGCCATGTGGACCTAAAATAATCCATCTTATCTCTAATGAGCCTTGTTGGACCATAAAAGATTTCATTTTCCCCAATGGGCCGAAAATTTATTTTTTTGGGCTTCATAAATTCGAGTATGGACCCAAGATGATTCCTTTCCTCTCTCCTTAGCCCAAATAGGCCCATGTTAATAAAAAAAAAAAAGAAAGAAAGAAGAAAAGAGATAAGAATGGTGAAGGAAATAAAAACAAAAATTGGAAATTATGGGAAAATTTGTGAGGATGCCACCTACTTATTGCATGGTGGATATCCATGCAATGTCACCTCACTTCTCTTCTCTCTCTCTCCCTTCTAAATCTCGGCCTAAGGCCATTTTCCCTCACCAAAAATCATTCATGTTTCCTTTCACTCTCAAAAACCCCAAGAACTCTTCCATTTTCTCCTTAAACCCGTGAGAGGGTGTGTGTGCACAAGAAAGTTCATCAAACTCACATACTAGGTAAGTTACTTCACCCTCAAGTTGTATAAATTCATCTATGATCAAATCCTCCTAGAAACATCACAAATCTCTTGATTATCCTACTAGAAACATCATAGTTTTGAGGATCCTCTCAAGAAGCAAGCTAGGCCGAAATCTCTCACTTTCTTCATCAAAAACCGAAACCTTCACCCAAGGTGAGCTTCATACCCCCTATTTTATGTTTTTATGAGTTTTGTGGGGGGGGGAATTCAAGTGAAAGTGTAGATCTATATGTGTTTTGTATGCCTTGTATGATTTCCATGCTTATATGTATGCTTTTATGTGTTTTAAAGTTGGATCTAGCCATAAAACCCCTCAAAACCGAGATATAACTTATGTTTTATGATCTTAGCTTCAAATATATTTCTACACACAAAGTGTTTCAAGAAAAATGGCTAAGTGGTTTAGTAATAATTTTCTTTGGGTTAAAAACACAAATTTTGGGCCTAAAATGTGAAAAATACAAAATTAAGGGCCCAAATTGACATTTCACAGATTCTGATGGATGAAGTGTGCCAAAACAGTTTCCATAAAATTATTTCTGGAATTATACTCAATTAGAGGATTAAAAACATAAATTTCAAGCTTAATGGGCTAAAAATGACATTTTCGGCCCAATAAGGCCCATTATGCGAATTTTTCTGTTTTGGAGGGCCAAAACTGTAACTTTCTGTAAAACAGTGGACTATAAGTGTTCCAAATCCTTTTCAAAGGTTTAAAATGCTTTTTAAATTTAAAAAGGACCAAAGTTGCAAAAATTTTCCAATTTGGGCCAAAATTGTCAAAGTTGCGAAAAGAAGGGATTAAAACCGAGAAAACTGCATTTTTAAGGACTTAAACTGTTTTTATGAAAAATATGTTGAAAAATATTAATTTCAATATTTTTTTGGTGTTAAAATGTCAAGAAAAATAGTTTAAGGACCAAACCGGGAAGTATTTAATAAAAAGGGTTGAAAATGTAAATTTTACAAATAATGAGGGGCTGAAAACAGGAATATTTCAAGGCTAGTTCAATATACACAATTTGATCAAATAATGGCACCGCGACTACCGACGAAATACAATACATTACAATACCCAAAAGTCGTTGTTAAACGAATTGGCTCGGTCTCGAGCCAATAGAAATCTACAACTACTAACACTACGACACTACGATTCATACAAGTAACGTTTGGTAATACATATACATGCGAGTGTGCACAGACGTCTACGCACCATCTTTGGGCCCCAAAAGTGTAAAATCTTGTTCGTTGAGCCTAGCTAGCCCAATGACCTGATCTTAAGGCCCGAAGACCTCTATCTTACGAAGTGTTGGGTTTTACCAATCCGACACAACGTAACCGGACTTTCAATGGCTGTAGACTACTGGTCCCCAAGGGTCCTTTAGTGTCGCCAGTGGAGTCTGCCTTTTTACGAGGCGGGTCTGGGACCCCTCGTACATTTTTATCCCCAACCGGTTAATGGAGTCACCGGGGTCTTCGTGACCTGTTTCTCTTCGGATGTGGGACTACACCTAGTCAGGGCGATTGGATAACGCGATTAGTACTGACGACGCCTTCGGGTTCGTTAGTATAACTATAAACTGGGCGTTTGTGTAACGCGGGTTTGTAGTAAATAATCCTGCTCGAGAACCTTCCAACGTCGCCTGGGACTGACACTATACGCTATGCAATGGTTTCAATGTAACTTCATGTAATATAAGAAATTAGGAAAACAACGGGTTTTCCTAGGGTTTTGTTTTAATACATACAGATTCAAAACGCATACAACCTTAATGAACAAATTTTCTTTAAGTATAGAAACAAACAAGCATACCTATGGATCTTCACAACAATTTCAAAAGCTTTTCTGTTCAGAAAATATCGGATTTTCTGGTGGTTTTCAAACAATACAAACATTGGATTTTCAAACTCTACTTATGAACTCACCAACATTTCATATGTTGACGTTTTTCAAAATACTTGTATTCTCAGGTAACAGATAAAGTGAAGGATGAATTGAACTCTATGACGTTTTGCTGTCGTTTAACTAGTATCGAACTATCACTTTCGAGAATGTAATGTTTTGAGACAATGTAATGAATGTAAACTCTACTGGTTGTACAATATTAATGCATGGTGACGAATGTTGTTATGTTTCATATATATTCAATGTTATGGTATTCAATTGAGTCACGACAGCCCTCGGACGTTTCCGCCGTCTGGTTCGGGGGTGTGACAGGTTGGTATCAGAGCTTTGTTTATAGTGAACTAGCATGTCTAGCCACACATTGATATGCAACTATAAACCAAAAAGAGGGACTAACATAACTCTGAACAAAACAAAGTAAATAAAACACCCTTGCTTGCATTAGGAATAGGAACCTAACACCGAACCAAACAATATAATGCTAGTATCTCGGTTAATTCAGGACTGTTCTTAGTTGTATCAAGGAGCGGATGTAGCCTGATCAACTACATTCCCTCCAAGGTACAACCATCACATGTCGTGAAGAGCTCGTGATAACTAGGAACCTAAAATCATACCCCTTAATCTCCAAGAAGGGAACCTCAACTGAATCTATGCAATAGCCGTAGAGCTATAGGAGTAATTGGTATGCTATTTGTTTCTAGTATTCATAGCCCATCGTGCAATACGCTATAGACTAGTATCATTAGCCAGGAAACCCTATCACCCTAGTCAAGGAATAGTCGGGCGGCTCGACCCAGAGGAAGAACCCCAGGAGGGACACGAAGTAGAACTCGCAGGTGAACCCGCTGAGTCAATAGTGGACCTCGTAGAGGAAGAGCCGGAGGGCAATGACGATGACGACACGGATGTAGAATCCAATGACATCAATCTTCCATGTAAATTCAGGGCACCGACTTATAGTGTGGGCCCCGGTGACCCCATGCCCCCTCGGGCACCCGATATTTGGGGATAAAGTCACCAGTAAGGAATACGACCACACCACGGTAAGAGCTGAGGTCTCTTTAATTTTAGCCACAGAGGACCAGCTGACCAGGCCCTCCCAGTCGTGGTGCGACGCACTCGAGGTATCGATAACCGAGCTCAGGACACCCCAAATCGAACGAAACAAATGTGAGTTGCTGTTAAGAGGGATGAGAGGCAAACACGGGAAGTGAATGGAGACTCTCGAGCGAGACAGTTAGTTTGGGAGGAACGCCTACGAGATACCGAGCAACAAGTAGCTCGTCTCCGAAGTGCATCCACTTCATCAGCATCACCACCAGACATTTCTCACCACGACTAGGATCAGCCTTTTCTAATTTCCCCTACTATCCGACATGACTCTCTTTCGTGTGCTAAGATGGTACATACCCCTGAAACGATTATGTGTTATATTTATTTCATGTTGCTGCAACGACTCAATTATATGCACAAGCGAACCCTCGGAACCACTAGATACCTAAGGATCACGAAACTAAAACAACCCATATAATCTAAGGATAGACGTAACAATCGTTCCAGATCTGTGATCACCTATTACTGCAAATACATCATAGGGATGTAGATGGAGGCAGTAAGAAGTATACGACAAGATGCGAAAATTTATAGAGTACAATCAGGAATGACGATCATTACTTACGATCTGGGTTATCAATGTGCATCAGGAAAATGCCACCCCGCAAGAATAACAAGCGCAACCGCGAGACACCACTCCTGCAGATGGACCCTGCTACATTTCAAGCTGCTGTAATGGCAGCAGTAACCGCTGCCATGGCACAGATCAATGCAAACAACCCAAATGGAGGCAGGAATAGCATTGACAACTCCAGCCAAAGGAACAAACATGGAAGCCAACAAGTGACAACCTGTCAAGGAACTCCAAACCCCAAACTTAAGAGCAGGAAGCTGAGGTCTGAAGGTAAGAGAAAGGGACAACACACTCAAGGGTTCTCAAGGGAGCAACGTGTTGTTCATGCGACCACGACCCCTATTACACCAGCAACCAGGAGACCCTATGCTGGAAACCTTCCAAAATGCAACCAGTGCAAATTCCATCATAATGGAGCCTGCAGGGAGATGCGTTGCAACAAATGCAACCGAAAGAATCACATCGCCAAATTTTGTAGAACTTATCCATGCCAGAATCGTCAGCCAAATGAAAATGACAACAATCGCAACAACCCTAACAACAACACCAATGATGAAACCAGTCGCACTTGCTATAGGTGTGGAGGAACTGGTCACATCAGGCGCAATTGCCCTAGGGATAACAATCAAGGAGCAAAAGGATCAGAAATGGTCCTGACCTTGGGTCAAGGCGAAGCAATCCAAAACCCAACGGTTGTTACTGGTACGTTCCCACTTGACAACTCTTTCGCTTACCTCTTATTCAATGGTAAATCCGAGTGAAGTTTTGGTTAGTAACAACTTCAAACACTTACTAAAACAACATCCCCAAAGCTAAGCTAAGTCTTTTCAATGGACATGGCCAAAGGGGAAAAATGATTTAATCTAGGGTACTCATGTGGAGTACGCCTTAACACTAAACGACCATTCATTACAAATAGATTTCATGCCAGTAAATATTAGGAGTTTAATGTGATAATCGTCATGGCTGGGTAAGCCCCCACTGTGCTGATGCTATGTGCCGCGAGAAGGCCGTTTGCCTTCACCTTCCTAATCATGAAAACTCTAATAATCCATGGTGATAAACCTGGCGCAAATCCTCTTCCTATCTCGTGCATCAAGGCACAGAAGAGCCTGCACCAAAAAAAAAAAAAAACTCTGTTTTTCTCACTCATGTTGTGGACAAGATCAAAGAAGAGGTAGGCATACAGAGTATTCCAGGAGCTTGTGACTTTCCCAAATGTGTTTCCTAAGGAACTTTCAGGAATACCCCAGAGAGACGGGTTGAAATTCGAATCAACCTCATACCGGGAACCACATCAACTGCCAATTCACCCTATAGGTTGACTCCCGCCAAAAATTCACAAGTTATCCTGTCAACTGAGTAGAATTGTTGCGCAAGGGATTCATTAGACCAAGCTTCTTATCCTAGAGAACTCCGGTCTTGTTTTTCAAGAAGACAGATCCTTCCGAAGGTACATTGATTTTAGGAAATTGGACAATCTCCCTATTAAAAGTCGATACCTACTTCTACGGGCTGACGATCTATTTGGCCAGCTCCAAGGAGCTCGTTACTTCTTTAAAATAGATCTAAGAATCGGTTATCATCAACTCTGAGTCCGAGAAGGCGACATTCCAAATCTGCATTCCGAAGTCGTCGCGACCATTTCAAATTCATTATGATACCCTTCGGTCCAACGAATGCTCCCACGGTATTCATGGACCCTACAAACCGAGTTTTCCCAACCATTCCTAGTCGTCCTTTTCATTATTTTCATCAATAATATACTCATCTGCTCACAAAGCGAGAACGAAACACTATCATCATCTACGACCAGCCTAGAAAGCATCAAAGCTGGGAATGTCGCGCTGAAAGCACTACATGGATGGATAAAACTCTCACAGTCGAAAGACGAAGCTTTTTGTTATAAGAGTAGAGTTGGGCGTTATCTGGGTGATTTTCGATAGGTTAACCCAATCTACCCATTTCCTGCCAATACAAAAATCGAACAAGATGGAAGGATTAGCTTGGATCTATATCCAGGAGATCGTGAGACTCCATGAAATATCGGCATCTACTATCTCGGATCGAGATAACAGACTTTCTTTAAGACTATGGCAATCACTTCAGAGGGCTATGGGAACATCACTAGACATAAGCGTTGCTTACCACCTTCAAACCAATCGCCAAAGCAAACGAACTATTCAACCACTCGAAATTCATGCTACAAGTCTAGGTGTGTGAGTTCCACAAGTCAGGGGATACCCGATTTCCCTTGACAAAATTCTCATACAATAACAACTATCGCACGAGCATCAAGAATGCTCCTTTTGAAAACTCTTTATAGTCATAAATGCATATCACTCGGTGGTACTCTCATGAGACCAGGACCCACTAACGAAACAACAGAAGAAGATAATCCAAATCAAAGCTGGATTTCAAGCATCGCGAGACCGACAGAAGAGCTATTCTGAAAAGTGGCGTAAGCCATTAGGATGTCAAGTCGGGGATCGTGTGTTATCAAAAGAATCTCCTTGGAAAGGGATGATTCGCTTTAGGAAACGAGAAAACTAAACCCACGATGCATCGGACTGTTCGAGCTTCTTGCTCGGATTGAAGACATATAGACTGTAGCTGCCTGTAGAGCTCAGCAACGTGAACCTTGTGTTCTGTGTCTTGAATCTGAAAAGATGCATATCAGATGAGTCTCTTATCATTCCTTTACGAGAAATCGGAGTAAGCGAGAATCTCATGTTCGTCAAAGAACCGGTCAAGGTATTGGGTAGGGAAGTAGAACATACAAAACAAAGCCCCATTATGATTGTGAAGGTTCCATGGAACGCTAAGCGTGGACCGAAATTCACATGGGAGACGTGCAGATCAGATGAAGTGCCTATTCTCTCATTCGTAAACCTATCCTTAGAAAGAATTTCGAGACGAAATTCCCTCTAACGGGGGGATGATGTCACAACTAGCATTTTTAGCTAGGAAATTCTATCCTCATATAAACATCATCCATTGTAAAAGCATGTACTCTAAGTGAATACAATACTCTATCCTCGATCAAAATACACCTCATATGTTCAACTAAGGGTTGGAAACCTTAGCAATCCCGGTCCAAGTTCCTTATGAACTAAAATTATCCTATTGGGCCTAGAAGCCCTAAGTGGGCTCTAAATAAACCACATTCATAAAACTTTAGTATTTGGGCCATGTGGACCTAAAATAATCCATCTTATCTCTAATGAGCCTTGTTGGACCATAAAAGATTTCATTTTCCCCAATGGGCCGAAAATTTATTTTTTTGGGCTTCATAAATTCGAGTATGGACCCAAGATGATTCCTTTCCTCTCTCCTTAGCCCAAATAGGCCCATGTTAATAAAAAAAAAAAGAAAGAAAGAAGAAAAGAGATAAGAATGGTGAAGGAAATAAAAACAAAAATTGGAAATTATGGGAAAATTTGTGAGGATGCCACCTACTTATTGCATGGTGGATATCCATGCAATGTCACCTCACTTCTCTTCTCTCTCTCTCCCTTCTAAATCTCGGCCTAAGGCCATTTTCCCTCACCAAAAATCATTCATGTTTCCTTTCACTCTCAAAAACCCCAAGAACTCTTCCATTTTCTCCTTAAACCCGTGAGAGGGTGTGTGTGCACAAGAAAGTTCATCAAACTCACATACTAGGTAAGTTACTTCACCCTCAAGTTGTATAAATTCATCTATGATCAAATCCTCCTAGAAACATCACAAATCTCTTGATTATCCTACTAGAAACATCATAGTTTTGAGGATCCTCTCAAGAAGCAAGCTAGGCCGAAATCTCTCACTTTCTTCATCAAAAACCGAAACCTTCACCCAAGGTGAGCTTCATACCCCCTATTTTATGTTTTTATGAGTTTTGTGGGGGGGGGGAATTCAAGTGAAAGTGTAGATCTATATGTGTTTTGTATGCCTTGTATGATTTCCATGCTTATATGTATGCTTTTATGTGTTTTAAAGTTGGATCTAGCCATAAAACCCCTCAAAACCGAGATATAACTTATGTTTTATGATCTTAGCTTCAAATATATTTCTACACACAAAGTGTTTCAAGAAAAATGGCTAAGTGGTTTAGTAATAATTTTCTTTGGGTTAAAAACACAAATTTTGGGCCTAAAATGTGAAAAATACAAAATTAAGGGCCCAAATTGACATTTCACAGATTCTGATGGATGAAGTGTGCCAAAACAGTTTCCATAAAATTATTTCTGGAATTATACTCAATTAGAGGATTAAAAACATAAATTTCAAGCTTAATGGGCTAAAAATGACATTTTCGGCCCAATAAGGCCCATTATGCGAATTTTTCTGTTTTGGAGGGCCAAAACTGTAACTTTCTGTAAAACAGTGGACTATAAGTGTTCCAAATCCTTTTCAAAGGTTTAAAATGCTTTTTAAATTTAAAAAGGACCAAAGTTGCAAAAATTTTCCAATTTGGGCCAAAATTGTCAAAGTTGCGAAAAGAAGGGATTAAAACCGAGAAAACTGCATTTTTAAGGACTTAAACTGTTTTTATGAAAAATATGTTGAAAAATATTAATTTCAATAATTTTTTGGTGTTAAAATGTCAAGAAAAATAGTTTAAGGACCAAACCGGGAAGTATTTATTAAAAAGGGTTGAAAATGTAAATTTTACAAATAATGAGGGGCTGAAAACAGGAATATTTCAAGGCTAGTTCAATGTACACAATTTGATCAAATAATGGCACCGCGACTACCGACGAAATACAATACATTACAATACCCAAAAGTCGTTGTTAAACGAATTGGCTCGGTCTCGAGCCAATAGAAATCTACAACTACTAACACTACGACACTACGATTCATACAAGTAACGTTTGGTAATACATATACATGCGAGTGTGCACAGACGTCTACGCACCATCTTTGGGCCCCAAAAGTGTAAAATCTTGTTCGTTGAGCCTAGCTAGCCCAATGACCTGATCTTAAGGCCCGAAGACCTCTATCTTACGAAGTGTTGGGTTTTACCAATCCGACACAACGTAACCGGACTTTCAATGGCTGTAGACTACTGGTCCCCAAGGGTCCTTTAGTGTCGCCAGTGGAGTCTGCCTTTTTACGAGGCGGGTCTGGGACCCCTCGTACATTTTTATCCCCAACCGGTTAATGGAGTCACCGGGGTCTTCGTGACCTGTTTCTCTTCGGATGTGGGACTACACCTAGTCAGGGCGATTGGATAACGCGATTAGTACTGACGACGCCTTCGGGTTCGTTAGTATAACTATAAACTGGGCGTTTGTGTAACGCAGGTTTGTAGTAAATAATCCTGCTCGAGAACCTTCCAACGTCGCCTGGGACTGACACTATACGCTATGCAATGGTTTCAATGTAACTTCATGTAATATAAGAAATTAGGAAAACATCGGGTTTTCCTAGGGTTTTGTTTTAATACATACAGATTCAAAACGCATACAACCTTAATGAACAAATTTTCTTTAAGTATAGAAACAAACAAGCATACCTATGGATCTTCACAACAATTTCAAAAGCTTTTCTGTTCAGAAAATATCGGATTTTCTGGTGGTTTTCAAACAATACAAACATTGGATTTTCAAACTCTACTTATGAACTCACCAACATTTCATATGTTGACGTTTTTCAAAATACTTGTATTCTCAGGTAACAGATAAAGTGAAGGATGAATTGAACTCTATGACGTTTTGCTGTCGTTTAACTAGTATCGAACTATCACTTTCGAGAATGTAATGTTTTGAGACAATGTAATGAATGTAAACTCTACTGGTTGTACAATATTAATGCATGGTGACGAATGTTGTTATGTTTCATATATATTCAATGTTATGGTATTCAATTGAGTCACGACAGCCCTCGGACGTTTCCGCCGTCTGGTTCGGGGGTGTGACATCACCTCCCAGAGTAGGTTTAGATTTTGTTCAAGGTGACGGTGAGAGAGGTTTGGTGGTAACAGGGGTGTCACTGCCAACGGTATGTGCCCCCATATCAGATACGTTGACACTCACCGAAGGTCCAGTTGTTGTGGTTGTTGTAGCTTCAGAAAATATTGGTGGTGGTGGTGGAGCAGTAGTAGTAGGTTGAGAAGTGACAGATGGTGGAATGGGAGCAACCAAGATTGGTATTGTTGTTTGTTTTGGAGAAGGAGGAGGAGTAGGAACATGAATCTTAGGAGTTGAACATCGGGGAGGAGTGTTTCCCCTTGGTGAGCCTTCGTGTTGAACTTCGTCTTCTTCATCGGCTGATTGCTCCTCTTCATTGGAAGTAGAAGGCATTGGTGCCTTCGGTCGCTTTGCCATCTTCTTGACTTTTTTATTTTTGGGAGCCGAAGGTGCAGCTTTATCAGCCTTACGCTTTTTAGGAGACGAGGGACCTTCGGTCTCGGATTTCGTAGACTCCGGTTTCTTCCCCCTCTTGGCAGGTTTATCAGTAACCTCCAAAGAATTCTGCATCTCAGGAGTGAGTTGGTGTGGACCCGAAGGTGGAAATTTCTTGTAAGCGGCCATGACTTTACTTTCACTAGAGACACATCGGCTCATCGATTTAGGAATATAATTGATGTACATGAACTTTGTAGTGTCCGAAACAATAATTTTGCTCGTGTGAAAAGTAGCAATAGAAGACAGTAGAGCATCCGCCATGATAGGAATCTGAAAATTTGCAATGGCTATGCGAGTGACTAACGTCCAGAAACGACCGCATGAAATATCAGAATGTTTGGATGAGGAGTTGAGGATCTGCACCAGTTGTGACTAGATTAGTGAACCATAATCCAAATTAATTCCATTGTAGAGACTATAAAGAATGGTCATGAAACCTTTACTTTCCCCATCCGACCCTGCAACCCTTTCTGCTAACCCCTTGTAGATAAGAGCGAATAGACCATTCCATTGAGGTGGTAAACATGACTTCTTGAATTTCATCACCGTAGTTAGAACATCTGTGTATCCCATATCATAGAACATTGAAAACAACTAAGTTGTTGTGATGAAATCCGTAGAGATGATAGAAGCATCTGTAGCAAGCCCTAGCAGTGAACAGAAGCATGATTTGGATACAGATGTCTTGTGATTAAAGATATCGAAGAAGATCTGTTCCTTTCATTTGCCGTAGGAAGCAGTGAAATAGACCTGTGATAGAACAGACATAGGAACTGATTCGACTTGCGTAAGAGCAATCACCAATGGAGAATACTTGATACACTCTACAACGTGAAGCATGTACGAATCATAAAGGAAAGGATCCAGTTGAATGATGAGATTTTCATTGGGTTTTATCGTAAGCAAAGATGATCAAGCTGTTTGGTCTTGAAGAGAGGATGATTCTGCCATTGTTGTAGTGAAGAAGATGAACAGTTGTATATCGCCTGTTGTATTTAGGAGAGAGGTTGAAGAAGGTAATGAGGTACAGTAGGTGTGAGAATCCCCTTTTATACCGTTTCCAGGAGAGAGAAAATATTCGTTTTGATGATGATACGATCTCTGAAACGTCGCCAGAAAAAGCGTGATTTGACAGCTTGATTTCCCAAGATATACGTCAGCAAGCGTGGGTGTAGGAATCGTTTCAAATTCACGTGCCCAATACAAATCCTTATCCTATGAGTTATGTGGAATTCTTATCCAATTACCGTCTCTTCAATTTTGAAAATGTTTAAAAGTAAAGTACAAGCAGCTACAAACGAGACTCATTCGTTCGCTTCATGTTAAGCAACTTTCACTCCTCCATAAGAAAGTGAACCACCATATATGTTAGAACTGAAAGCACAAATCTGAAAAGTGCCATTAGTACCACAAACAAGATTTTGTAAAATCATAAAGATCTTCGTGCAAGAGTGTGCCAAAGAAACAGAAATAAAGCAAGGTGTGTGTGGGATATTAGTGATGTCTTTAAAGACATGAAATGAATGATCCCGGGCACGAATCTCTTCCTTCAAAGTCAAAAGAGACTGAGAAGTGTCAGTGTGGTTTCCCATGAAATACGATCAAATGTTTGTTGAGAAACATTGAAATGCATCTTTTCAAGTATAGGCTTTAGTGGGTGGTTTAGCTTCAACCGAACTTTGATACTTAAAATAAGACCGAAAGTAGGATGAAGTACTTGTGAGACCGATGTGATATGTTGAACAAGTAGGTTGGAGAATTTCTTTTGTGACTGGATAATAATAAGAAATCTCAAAATCAAAACTAAAACTGGATCTTATGGGAAGAAACATCTTGGTGATAGACAATATCATAAAGATCACGCAAAAATTAAAAATGAGATTTCTTGAGATACAAGAAATAGCTTGAACATTTTAGCGTTCACCGTCAATTCATTCAAGGTGTTGGATTTTGGGTCTCACTCAGCACGTGGTGAACGTATCTAAGATCATCAACATAGATGTTGTGTAACCATAAACCCCAGTGGTAATTGCTGAGAGTCTCAAGGGTTACGATTGTGGAGCGAAACGTGATGGAAAAAATGAAGTGGTTAAAGTGTCGAAAGGACCTCTGCGAATTAAGAAATGACAAAGCAGAAAATTCTTAACTCACTGTGAGAAGAGTAAGGTAGCTTGTGACTGGAGTGAATTTAGCAGCCTAATTGGGAAGAAACGATATATGTCGATCAAATCATTAAGGCTTCACTCAGAGTCTAGGAGGCTTCGGTCTACATGTAACAACATGCTTCTAGGGATAGTTAACTAGTACAAAGATAAGAGTGTTATACCTGCCCTAGCTCCAACTGTAATTGAGATAACATTTGTGATTGTCACACCAAAAAAAAAAAAAAAAAACGAAACGAAACAAAAAAATATTTTTGAAGTTTTGAATATTTCTGAAAAAGAATAAAAACAGAAAATAAAAATATTTTTTGAGTTTTGAATATTTCTTAAAAAGAATAAAAATAGAAAATAAAAATATTTTTGGAGTTTTGAATATTTCTGAAAAAAGAATAAAAACAGAAAATAAAAATATTTTTGGAGAATTGAATATTTCTAAAAAAGAACAAAAACAGAAAATAAAAATATTTTTGGTGTTTTTGGAAAGAAAATAAAAGAGAAATAAAAGGTAAGCGAAAATATAGAAAAGATATACAAAACATACAACCGAAATCAAACTTCATAAAGATGAAGCGAAATGGGCCGAACATTCGGTTCATTTCGGTTCCTGAAAATTTCGGAACCGAAATAGACCGAGCGTTCGCTCTATTTCACTTCTCAAATTTTTAATGAAACGGAAGGGGTTTCGGTATCGAATCTCCTTCCATCATTCCCAAGCCTTGTAGTATTTTATTAAAGCTTGCTTCTGTTAGGGACTTAGTGAAGATGGCAGCCAGTTGATCTGAGGACCGAACGAAGTGAACTTCAAGGTTACCATCTTCCACATGGTCCTTTATGAAGTGGAATCTTAGTGCAATATGTTTAGTCTTCGAGTGTTGCACTGGATTGTGACATATTCGAATCACACTTTCTGAGTCATGAGAGAGAGGAATCTTCTTCATGCATAAGCCTTAGTCTCTAAGTTGGCTTTGTATCCATATGACTTGTGATGTATAGGATGCTGCAGCGATGTACTCAGCTTCGGCTGTGGAAAGAGACACACAAGTTTGTTTCATTGATTGCCAGCTAACTAGTTTACCATCGAGAAACTGGCACCCACCAGTTGTGCTCTTTTGGTCTAATCCACACCCACCAAGATCAGCATCCAAGAAGGCGTGAACAAAGAAGCCAGATTTTGAAGGATACCAAAGACCAAGAGATGAGGTTCGATTAAGATACCGGAAGATGTTTTTCAATGCAACCATATAAGGTTCTCATGGATTTGCTTGAAACCTTGCACAATAGCAGACTGAAAATATTATGTCCGGTCTACTAGCCGTTAAATACATAAGGGACCCTATCATTTGACGATAGATAGTCACATCAATAGCCAGTTTCTCAAGAGATGGAGTCAGCTTCGTGCCAAATGCCATTGGAACCTTTACTTTGGAATCTCTCGTCATACCGAACTTCGCCAACAGAGTCTTCGTGTACGCTTCCTGATTAATGAAGATGCCTTCTGGTCCCTGTCTTATATTCAGTCCAAGAAAAAACTTAATCAGACCCATTGCGCTCATCTCAAATTTAGTCTCCATCAACTTCCTGAATTCAGCTGTTAAGCTAGGATTCGTGGAGCCGAAGATGATGTCATCGACATAAATCTGAACTATCATTAAGTGTTCGCTCTCTTTCTTACGAAAGAAGGTTGGGTCAACCGAACATTGTTTGAATTTTGACATTTGAAGAAAACATGTTAGAGTTTCATACCAGGCTCTCGGGTCTTGCTTCAAACCATAGACTGCTTTATCCAGTATGTAGGAGTGATCAGGATACTTCCTGTTCACAAATCCGGGTGGTTGTTCAACATATACTGTTTCTTCTAGTTCTCCATTCAAGAAAGCACATTTTACATCCATTGGAAAACTTCGAAGTTTTTATGTGAAGCATATGCTAGAAAGATTCTCACTGATTCCAACCTTGCTACAGGAGCAAATGTCTCTTCATAATCTATTCCTTCTTCCTGACAATATCCTTTCACCACGAGCCTTGCTTTGTTGTAAATTACGTTGCCTTCTTTATCTAACTTATTTCTAAAAACCCATTTTAAACCGACTACAGACGCATCCCTTGGTGTGGGAATCAGCCTCCAAACACGATTTCGTTCAAACTCATGGAGTTCATCTTGCATAGCTTGCACCCAATCAGAGTGATCAAGAGCAGCATTTACCATTTTCGGTTCAATTTTGGAGACAAACGAATTAAACATGCAGAATTCTACTTGAGAGAATAAAGCAGCTTGCTTCGCCTTCAGTTGAGAACGTGTGAGAACTCCCTTAGATGATTCACCAATGTTTTGAGTTTCAGGATGATCCTTTGTCCATTTTATGAAAGGAGGGTAATTTGGATCATAGGCAGGATCCAGCTCAACATTTACTTCTACTTCAAGTTCTGATTGATCTCTTTCGTCATTTGTATTCTCATTCTCCCCCTCAAATGGAGAAGCATATCCCATGTCAGAATCTGGATTCTCCCCCTCGAATGGACCCTCATGGATTGGGCCTTGTGATGGATTCACCCACTGATAAGGAAATTCGATTGTTTTTGGTGTAGATGAAACCTCCCCATGGAGTATAGAGCTTTCACTAGGAAGGACATTGGTAGCTGGATGATCACCTGATGCAGTAGGCTCGCTTTGAGTCTGCTTCTCAGTTGGTTGTTGAGTTTCGTTTTCCATGTCTTTAATAGCTTCATCGATGATTTGTTTTAAGGTATCGATATTGTTATCTTATGCTTTCTCTTTTGAGTGTATCGCCTTCTCTGGTTCATCAAAGAGCAGCATGTATTCTTCAGACATATTGGAAATAGGAATTGAGACTTGACCTGATTCCAGAAAGATTTCCTCCGTTGGACCTTTGCTTGCTTGAATCTTCTTCATGTAATTATCATCAAAAGTTACATAGTAGGTTTCTTCAATTTTTCTTGAACGTTTATTTATAACCCTATATGCTTTAGAAGTAAGCGAATAGCCAAGAAAGATCCCTTCATCTGCCTTTACATCAAACTTGTTTCGGTTCTCTTTGGAGTTGAAAATAAAGCATCTTGAACCGAACACATGGAAAACTTTACATTTGGCTTGCGATTATTCAAAATTTTGTATGGAGTGATGGAAAATCACTTGTTCAGAAAGGACCGGTTCTGTGTGTAAAAAGCAGCAACTATAGCATCTGCCCAGAAGTATAATGGAAGAGAAGCGAAACTCAGCATGGTTCGGGCGGCTTCACACAATGAACGGTTTCGCCTTTCAACGATCCCATTCTGTTGTGGAGTATAGGGAGCAGAGAAGATGTGAGTTACTCCCTTTTCAGCCAGAAACTCTTCAAAGTCTTTATTTTTGAACTTTAGACCATTATCGCTTCTTATGTTTCTTACCACCTTTCGCAGCTACAATTCCACTTGCTTGATAAAAACCTTCAGCTTGGGAGTCGCCTCTGATTTCTGTTTAAGAAAGAAAACCCAGGTGAAGTGTGAAAAATCATCTACAATTACAAGTATAAACTTACTACCACCGATTCTTTCGATAGCCGAAGGGCCACATAGGTCGATGTGCAGTAGTTCAAGAGGTTCGATGATCGTTGTATTGATACGAGAAGGGTGACTCTTTCGGCTTTGCTTTCCCATATCGCATGCTATGCACAGATGTTCCTTGTCAAATTTGAGAATAGGAAGTCCACGCACGTGATCCCCAAGCACCACCTTATTAATATCTTTGAAGTTCAGGTGCGAGAGTCTTCGGTGCCACAACCAACTTTCATCTGAGTTCGCCTTTGTCAGCAGACATACAACTTGCTTTCCTCTTATTGGGTTGAGATTCAGAGGATACATCTCACCTTTGCGCATGGATTTCAACAGGACTTTCTTAGTTTTCTTCTCGCTTATCTCCAAACCCTCGTCATCGAACAAAAACTTTAATCTAGTTCCCACCACTAGTTGAGAGATGCTGATTAGATTATGATGCAATCCTTCCACGTAAGCTACTTTACGAATCGAAAATTCACCATTTGTAATCATCCGATATCCTTTGATCGTGCTATATGAGTTGTTTCCATATTTTACACATCCACCATCCTTAAGGGACCAAAATTCCCTAAGCTCTTCCCTCTTTCCTGTCATGTGACGAGAGCAGCCACTATAAATATACCATTCGTCGTCAAACTGCTCGTCACTAAGAACCTACAAAATTAAGCAGGTTTAGGAACCCAAAGTCTCTTGGGCCCCGGTGAGACTTTTACAGAATAAGGAATTGCAATAGAATGATCAACCAAACATGTTCTTTTTGTTAATGTGGTTTCATCTTTTCGTTTGATGGTGTAAACTTTGATTTTGTTTTTATCTTGCTTCAATTTGGGTGTGTTATTGTTAGTTGGTTTTTCAGTTGAGTTTTTCTTTGGAGTCCTTAGGTTAGCTGACTTTTTCTTAACTTGTGCTTTATTATTTGAGATGATCTTTCCCTTTGCTTTGATATCCTCCACCTGGTTTGTTTTTGGTTGCGAGTGAGGATAGTGGGATTTAGGACCGAAACTTGACTTTCGGTTCTTGGCATAGTAAGAGTTGGGACTGAAGCTTCCTTTTTGGTTTGTCTGACTACTTGTGTGGTAATGATTGCTTGAAGGAGATTTGTCCCTTGATTTGTCATTTGCTTTAGGATTGGACGCCCTTTTAGAGTGAACATAATTAGGGTTTTGGGATTGGCAAAACTGTTTTCTATCATTGAGGTTCGTCATGTATCTTTTGTTCCTCTGGCGTTTCTGTTCAACAATTTGCTCTTGAGATTTATGAATATTCTCTCTTGGTTTCAGTTTCTCATCATGTTCTTTGGTTGTTGTTGAAGATATGCTTGATGCTTTCATTGGTTCGTTTGGTATCTCTTTCGTGCCCCTTGAACTTGGCTTATCAAAACTTCAAGGTTTGTTGATGGGTTCAGCCACGTATCTATCCTTAACTCTCCATGAGGTTCGTTCTGACAGGCCAACCGTTTCGTATGTATTGTCTGTGGGTGCAGACCAAAAGTAGTTGTCACAACCTTCAGCGTTATCTTTATTAACCAAGGAGGTCAACTCTGCCGTTTGTTTCTTAGTTATTCCTTCAACAACATATACTTGGTTCGACACTATTTACACCTTTTGATAAACTACCACCTTTTCTTTGAGGACCTTGGACATATCCTTGGAAATGCGAGTGAATTCAATGGAATTTTCATATACAAGCGATTTTGCTGTTTCGGATTCGGTCTTGATAAATTCTGAACAGTCAATCTCGTCCTCTACTGAAATTTCTCTCATTTCACTTTCCTCATCAAATTCAGAAGTAGTTTCTAAATTCATTTTATTTTCTAAACTTAATTTGACATTGGATGAGTCAAACTTCTGTATGGTCTCGGTTTTGATTTTTAAATTATCATTTTCGTCCAACAAATTCTATAACATACATTTATGTTCTTTGGACTCAATAAAACCTTCAATTTTGTCCAGTCCATATTTCTAGGTCACTGAAATCTCATTTGAGGACATTATAGATTCACATTCAGCAATGACTTCGTCCTCCTTAAATTCAAAGAAAGGCAAAATCATTTTATGAATATTTTTACCTATCTCACAATCTAGATGCAACTGGGTGATATTAGTATATAAACGTTTAGCAATAAAACATAAAACATTTTTTTGTTTTAAAAACTTCAAATTGTCTCGTTGCACATAAATAAGTTCATCCCTAGCCGTAAATAACTCTGATTCCTTCTACTGTATCAATATCCTTCTCTCCCCACTCTTAGAAGACTCCCTATTGAGTTGGTTAGTTAGGTTAGAATTTGCTAAGCGAGTTTGCATAAGACTGCCACTTAAGTTAGAAAACTTGAATTTTAATTCATTTAATTCTTTTTCGTAGTTTGCTACTGGTATTTTAAGTGATTCTATGATAGATTGTACCTTCTTGATCAATTGATCGCAATCGCTGAACTTTTCACTCACAGGATTGGCTGCGAAACATTTGTCTTCCTTAAGCTTCACTTCCTCATGCTTACCTTCGGTTGTATATCCTCTCGTTTGTGACACTCCAGCTATCACCATTAAGCATTTCCCAGCCGACTCAATAACTCCTTCTCTCGCCACATAAGCTCTTCCATGCAAGGGTCTACGTACCTCTTCATCTTCAGAGTCTGTAGACCAGACTTCTACTCCACCAAACTCATCATCAATAACATGTTCCTGCACAATTAAAGCATTCATAGAAACCTTAGTTGCTTTCTTCTTCTTTATCTCCTCCAACTTTCGCATGTGGTAAGCTTTGTCATCTTCATCATCCTTTTTCTCAGACATCTTTCTCAGCATGCAATCCATAGCAAAGTGGTTCTTGTCGTGACAGTAGTTGTAATCATATCCTGAATCTCCCACAAGCTTGCTCTCATTCTTCTCATCGTCCTTCTGAGTATTGTTCTTGCTCTCCTCTTTCGTCTTTTCAGAGCTATAACTTCCCTGCCATTTTCGGTTCTTGTTGACAGGGAACTTCTTACGAGCAAACTTCTTTGGGTTCGTAACCATCATTGCATATTCTTCATTAGTCAGATCGCACTCTGACATATCAGATTCTTCCTCTTCGTCTGCCACACTCTTGCTTTTAGAAACAAGGACCAGAGAACCCACACCCGAAACTACCTTCGCTTCCTTAGTCACTACGCTTTCATGAGATTTAAGTATTCCCATTAGTTTCGCCAGCGAGTATGACTTAAATTGCTCATGTGCCTTCTTAGTCGAAACCACTGCCATCCATTCAGGTCTTAAGCCATTCATGAATGTGACCTTTTGTTCGATCACTTTCTTTTCAATACCATGCTTCATCATCTTGCTAAGAAGATGATTGAAACGATCAAATTTCTGAATGAGTTTCTCTTCAGGCTTGTAAAGTTGAAACTAGGGTTTTAACGAACACCAGATACACCGTCGACAAGAAGAAGACAGCTTCTATATATTCGATAAAAGCGGAAACCCTAATGGATTCTTCAAACAGAAGAGATGCGTATATATTACACAGTCTCCTGCTCTGATACCAATTGATGAGATTATTATGCTATTAGATCGATAGATTCAAAACAGATAAACAAGAATGAAGCAATCAAAGAACACAAGGATAGATCAAAAGATGTCGAATGATTTAATATCTTACACCTCAGAAGAGCTCGATGAAGAACTTCGACTGTAGAGGTGTGTTTAGGGTTATAATGCAAAAGCTATTAAAGAGAATGCCTGCTTCTAAAGCTATACATGCATGCAAAATATATAAGCTAACGCTAATGCTTAAATGACGGTTGGACAGGCCCAAACCGGGTAATCAAAATATCAACATTAAGCCCATATGACACAACACTCTAGACCCAACAATTCTCAAAGCAAAAACCCTTTTTCTCTCTCACTGTTCATCGTCGTCTTCAACCTCTTCCATAGTTGGTTCATCTGAGACTGTGTCTTTTGCTAATCAATCCACCTATGTGGTTATGCTGAATGTGAAACAAGGGCAAAATTTGATCCTCGATCTTACTGCCTCACGCTACAATGAATCCCTACGCCCAAGGATTGAGTGTTTGTATTTCTCGTCACTGGCTCAAGATTTGACCATGATAGAATCCATTCTTCTCGTCCATCTCATAAAGGCGTATTTTTCTGCTACTTATGTTCTTGCTGATGATGTGATCAACTTTGAGGTTGAATCTATACCGATTCCACAGCCACAACAACTTTCACTGTTAGTACTCTGATGTCCACTGTCAACGTATCTTATACAGGGGCAGGTGTTACTTTTGGTACTACAGTTGGTCCAAGCACCTCTACAGCTTCACCTTTGAGGGAAGATGATCCAAATGTTATGTATGGGGATGATTAGGATGACTTTCAGAACTTTGTTTTTAACCCATTCACTGTCCAACAAGAAAGCGACGATGAGGATGCCCATATGACGAAAGGGAAATTTAAACAACTCAACGATAAGCTAGATTTGTTTTTATAGTCATCTATTGCCTCTTCTAATTATGAGTTTCTACTAAAGTCTCATCAAGCAACGGTTGAAACGCTCACTAAAGGCAATGCAAAATTCTTTGAAGACTTATCCAAGGAAATCCAGGCATCAGAGAAGACCATTACTGAAATGATCAAAAAAGTTGAAAAACTACATGCTGAAGTCACAAAGTTCATGGTTGATTTTCAATGCTCTGCAAACCAGAACATCGAAGCAGCAAACAAGGTCATTACGAGTCTCGACACAACTTTACAAACCGAGAGAGAATCCCTTTCTCGGATTCATGGTGAACTAAAGGATGACAACTTCGAAATGAATGCTTTCATTGTTTCGAAGATAGAGAAGCTTCAACAAGATCTTGTTGCTCAGAGCGTCATCATGGATAAATTGGCTGTGAAGACTGAAAAGGCCAAGGTTCATTCCCTCAAGCTCAACTATGCAAATAAACACTTGGACGATCTGGAAACTGAGAAAGAAGTTATCAAAAGCTACTTGTCGGAAATTAATCAGTACCTGCATTGTTTGGTG
Organism: Lactuca sativa; assembly: GCF_002870075.4. Classification (NCBI taxonomy): domain Eukaryota; kingdom Viridiplantae; phylum Streptophyta; class Magnoliopsida; order Asterales; family Asteraceae; genus Lactuca; species Lactuca sativa. The sequence goes on along the minus strand of NC_056630.2, from coordinate 86,666,915 downwards.
GAAACTCAGGATTCCATTCTTACCATCTCGGTTCGCCAGTTTTTGCCATGTTAAACTGAATCGAAGGTGTTTTGGAAGGTGATGCTCTTCAGAAACAATGGGGAGAACAGGTTAAAGAGAAAGAACAACCTAAGCCCCAGATTACAAAGCCCACTGATGAACAACATGAGGAGAAACCGAAAATAGATCTAAAGGTTAATGAAGCTTCGGGATCTAAAGGGAAAGAAAAGTTGATTGACGATGATGAATAAGAAGAAGTTCTTTCAGAGGGTGAAAAACTAGTAAGGAAGAAATGAGACAAGGTGCTTGATGATCTTCTAATTATTCACAAAGAACTAGAAGCAAATGAAGCAAAAGGGAGTTGCGAAAGTTACTCTTGCAACACAGATGACACTGCTCCCTCCTTGGAACTTAGAAAGAATTCAGAAGGAATCTATCGACGATCCAAGCGTTCATTGGTTTGAGCCTTTAGTATCTTTTGAACTGTCTATACCGCTGACTCTCAGCTCGACTTCCCACTCACTCTGAAAGCCTTCCTATTTCGATGTTTTGAGAATATTGAGAAAGCACCAATTTCAGACTACGATGTTAACAACATGCTTTTCTCTTTTCATCTCAAGCAAGGACAGCCTCAATTCAAGGCTTGGAGTTTGAAGAAGATAGTTGTTGTGAAAGTTTTTGCTTTGTTTCTTACTGAACACTTCACTAATGTCAAATTTAAGGGATTCTGAGGAGCTAGTCGCATTGAAGAAGACTTCACTCTTGCTGATCTTCATCGTATGAATCTAAATGATTGGATTTCATTGTTTCTGATTTTGTCCAAGGATGAAGTGAAGTATGAGATGATCATTTCTCATTTAAAAGAATTTTGATTTACTACATTCATGAAGTTGCAAAACTGGATGTGGAAATTGCTTCAGTATTGAAGAAAAGGACAGTTGTGAGTTTTGAAGAAGATTCAACGAACTTTCAGAAGAGGAGGCTGGGTAAGATAAAGGAATCAGACTAGAGTGTGGTGTATGAAAGGAAAGAAGGTGAAAAAGTTTAGAAATGTTTGTTCTTTTTATTAAACAAACATTTGTATTCCACTACCGCACTGTACAACATCATGGGTTTAACTATCGCATGCAAAGCCAATAATGATGTGGATCTGAAGTGCTTCAATGACATGATCAAGTGGTATCTTATGATCAGGAATACTCTTCTGAATCTGATAACCAAGCTGTTCAAAGTTCAGAAGGTGCAACAATGAAGAACTCATTTCTTTATTTGACACAAAGGGGAAAATTGTTGGGTTATTAATGTATTGTGTCGGTGTGTTTTGTACTATAATAGTCTCATTTATTAACTGGTTGGGCCTGTCCATCCACATTTATGGTTTGCTAGGGTTAGACTATTTAATGTGCATGTATGTATCGTTCTAGGGTTATCGATTGTATTGCTCAGCTTAGCTTTTACAGAAAAATTCACGTTGAACTCTTCTAAAGGTTTGATAATATTAAGCATTTGACCCATCTTTGATCATTGCTCTTGTTATTTGATTCACTCTACTATTTAGAATCTATCGATCTTAAGTTTTATTGTTTCTACAAAAGTTAATAAGATGGTAGTGTGCGTAGTTATGTAACTACCAAGGAAATGTTATTTGGATTGGATAATAGAGATGCAGATGTAAGTCTACTATGAATGCTTAACTATTGAAATGACGACTGAAATAGTTGTGATCTTGATCACTAAGGAATTTTATGTAATAATATTGAAACTAATCCCTTAGAAATACGCTATGGAAATTATATGAATTTATTAGCTTAAGGATATAGTTAGTTGTGTAACTAATTTATATCTAGATGACATGATTACTCACTAAGCTCATTGTAGTTAATGTATGTTTTGTTGTGTGCCTTTCAAGTTCGTGTAGACGCTGTAAAAAGACGTGAATTGGTAGTTCCCGACTCGGATCATCGTATCAATAATATACATGATCGTTTTGGTAACTACTTGTACTGATTTTTAATACAAATGTACACCATAATTATTATGATTTATGATTTGAAAATAGAATTTTTGGGTGTACTTTTTGTTTAAAGTCACATGTTATAAAGGTTTACGCAAAAAAACAAATAATTTACCATTTATTTTATTATTATTTAATATAATTAGAGAACTTTCATTTAACTATACAAAGAATATTAGTAAAATATCCACATAAAGATCGCATAAAAAGTTAAAAATGATTCCAATTTAATACAATTGGGAATGGGGTATGTTTAATCATCCTACAATTGCAAAAAAGAAAAGTAGTTGTTGGGGAGTGATTGCTAATATTTCAAAAACATTAAATAAAAACGATATCTTGTTTCAAAATCTATTTTACTCGCCACCCCACTAGTAGATTTAACTAGAGTTGTTCCCTCGAACCCTCGAGTGTATACTGATTATCTCTCATCCACAACTTGATTGAAAACTCTTCCTTGCCTGCATTAAATGATCCTTGGAGCTGGAATAACAGAGTACTAGGTAAACTGAACATTCTTGCATGGCGAAATATTCACAAAAAACTATGCATGTTGCTTAATCTCAAAGAAATCAACGTAACTAATTCCATTATTTTGAAGATTCTTAATGCGGGCTCCCGTAAGATGGGGAACATTTATTTCAGGGATGTTCTTTAGCAAACTAAGTTTAGTCTCATGTTTATGGGTGATGGAAACTACTACTGACATCACCCCATTCTCTCTCAAGTTTGATGGCCTGCAAAATTGCTCTCAATGGTCACCCCAAATTGGCGAATATCCAAGAGGCAATCATGTTAGTCTTTCACTTTCGAAACCAGAAAATCCACTTTTTTTTTCTCTAACCACATTGACATTGGAGGTACGAACTCTATCATATCTTTGGATCAATGCAAGGAAAAAGGAAATGCTCTCATATTCTATGGTTGGAGTGGTGCACTAATCTCAATCTTTAGTGTAATCTTACATTTTAGTCTTCGTTCTTGTTTACCTTTTTTTAGAACAAAACTACATGCACGCTTTATTGTATTCCTAACTACACATTTTACTCACGACCAGACTTGAACCCACAACATATGACAAAATTGCGCTTTTCACCAACACCTAATACCACTAGCTACAAATCATGTGGCTTTTAGTTTCCTTTCCTTGTACCTTACAAGCACTTTGGTTTTTAATTTCATTTCTTTGTACCTACAACCCCTAGCTAGTTCTTTAGTTTATTGCATGTCTGCCATTTCGAAAAAATTAAAATAGAATGAATTATGATAGTTTGAATTAGACCTGACAATTTGATACACGATACAATTGACATGACTAAAGTTTTCCATGTATATGTTTTTGAAATTCGTGTTGCGTATCTATTAATAACGAAGCAAACCTTAAATTCATGTTTCATTTCTTATGTGTCAAACACGAATTTACATGTTTAAAATATATGTAAGACACAAGTTAAATTCATTTGAAACACGACATGTATAAACATGCGATACATGCATACATATATAAACACATATAAACATAGATAGTCATACATACAACAACTAAATGCATATTTTCTTAGCTTAAAAATAGTATTAGACAATATATCTATAAATTCGTGTTTTCATGTAACACGGTTAAAAACGTGTTTATTTATGTCGTGTCAGATGTCACACGAATTAATTACATGTCGTGTTCGTATTTGATACCCAAAACATGTTTTACAATTCATGTCGTGTTTGCGTTTTACAAATTTGTGTCATGTAAATTTGAATCTAGCTCCTAGACATGAAAACACAACTTATCAAGTGTAGTTTGAATTGCCTTGTACGGTGTTCCTATCCTATTTTGCATTAATGTTGTATCTTTCACTCTAACATTTTAATAGTTTTTGCTTAATATATTGTTGCTATTAAAAAAAAGATAATATACTTGGGTCAACAAATGATATTTATCTCGTTTCGTTCGAAAGACATTTTAAGTGCCCAAATGTAAACTATATATCTTATTAAATATCAAAGTAAACGTCTTACTTATTGCAATAAATGTAGCGTTATTTACGACAAACAAAATAAATAAATAAATAAAACGATTTGATTTTTCATAGAATTAGATATTTGAATGCTAGATTCTTTGGCCCCTCCATACAGTTGCATGGGAAGATTCATGAATCATGCAGCCTATAAATTATGCAATTCCAAAATGGTCCAACCCAAGTGTTGTGGGGGGCAGCCCACATGCCTAGATAAATTAGTCCCCATTTAGGGGTAAAAATGGACAACTTTTTCCTATATTTTCAATATGTTGGACCATCAAAATATTTGTGGACCTAATCTCAACCCTCATCCCCTTTTGACTTCCTTGCCCGAAAATATTTTCGATATAATAAACCCAAGAACACAATGATGGATTACAATACGAATAATGTCGATTGTGGATGTTCAACGGTTGCTATGGATTTTTAAGAGCATCTTAATGTTTTGAACCCTAAAATAGTTCATAATCATATCATATTATGTCGGTATCATATTATGTCGGTGATATAATTTTTTTATGTATATTTTATGAAATTATGGTTTTTGTTCATTTATAGTGAATATTGTTTAAGTTATTAATTTATTAATATTTTTATGTATATTTTATAAAATTATGGTTTTTGTTTATTTACAGTGAATATTGTTTAAGTTATTAATTTATTAATTAATAAATTAATAACTTAAACAATATTCACTGTAAATGAACAAAAACCATAATTTCATAAAATATACATAAAAAAATTATATCACCGACATAAGATGAGCTAGATATTATGTCGGTGATATAATTTTTTTTATGTATATTTTATGAAATTATGGTTTTTGTTCATTTATAGTGAATATTGTTTAAGTTATTAATTAGTTAATTAATTAATTAACTAAATTTATTTATTAAGCTTATAATGTTGAACAAAAGCATTTCTCTTGATTTACATTGTGATATATTTAATTTTCGTTTTGTTTTTTAAAATGTCAGTAGTTTTTGTATTAAATATATTAATTAAATACTTAAGGCTATCACAAATTAAAAAAGCTTTTGATCAAAATAGGATTATTGAGAAAAATATTTACCAAACAAGCATTTCTTTGTTTTTCTTATATTTTATAGTTTTTCTTATTTTTTTTTTTAATTTTAAAAATTCAATTATTTAATTTTAATTTCAGTTTTTATAGTCTTTACTTTTTTTTAATATTAGTTCTTTTTCGATAAATATTTATTTTTTAACATTAATTTTTATTGTAAAATTAAAAATAACATCAAGTGCATTATAATCGTTTTAGTTTGAGGTTAACTTCATATGACATCTCTATCTTCTTCTTCTACTTTTTTTTTTTTGTGACGTCAGTGTCCTGTTTTTTTAACTGTTTTCGTCCTATTAGACATGAAATGCTTTTATTTATTAAATAACATGATTCTCTTTCTCTCTCACAAACACACACACACTCAAACACAGTTTAAGAACACCGCTATGATGCATGGATTTGTGTGGGTTGTTTGTGAGTTCCGAGGTACCACCAACACGAGTGGCAAGTTCTGCCAATAACAGTGACAATTAGAAAGAACTTATGGCTGGAAGTTTTAAAAGTTCTCATTTCATTTTAATTAACTTTTTAACATTTTAATTATCGTATTATGATTTTTATTGTCATTAGGGATTTAATTAATATTTGTAGGAGATTGCTTTCTTAATGGAAGTTATTTTTAATTTTATTTTTAGTTATTTAATTTTAAATTAGTAAATGTTTCAACTTTGTTTTAATTTTTTTTATATATGTTGTGATGGATTGTAGGGATTAAATGAGAGGATATAGAAAATAATGATATGATATTTATATGATACTTGTTGAATAACCCTACATTGCGTAGAATACAACAATATATTTGAAATATTTATAAATATATGTTTTTTTAAATATATCAATGATGTTGTTATAGGCTATTATATAAAAAAAAAATCTTATAATAAATTGGTATAAACATTGTTAGTTTTGATTATATGATAATGTAGACATCTTTAAAAAATTTATAATCTCAATTGTCTCAATGATCCCTACGTACACGTTACTAATGAATAAAAATATATATAATATATGGTTTAATGATATTATAGTTGTTATTATGATTAATGAATTTAAAAGTTTATTTACTTAAGATTTTAATTTTTGTCATTATAATTATTTAAAACATTAATCATTGTTTTTGTTTTTAAAGGTAACAATGTAATTTTTGTATACAATATTACTTTTAACTATTGTTGTTGAAAGTTATTTAGAATTTTGTATCTTAAAACTCTTAATTATTTTAATTTGTTTTTAGAAATTTAACTTCTTTTTTTTTTAATTTATTTGATGAATATTGTTAGTTTCTTTGATTGTAATTATTTAAAACAACAAACATTGTTTTTTTAAAGAGAACGTTATGATTTTTTTTATATATTATTAAATTTAATTATTTTTATTGTTAGATATTTTAAAGTTACTTTTTGAAAATTCTTAATGATTATAAAAAACAGTTTAATGGTTTTTTTTTTAAATTTTGGATTACAATATAGGTTTAACACTATAATTTATAACTTTTATTTATTTATAAAATAGCCTCTCAGTTTTTTTCAAGTTTAACTGAAATTTTGATTTAAGTTAACCATCTAACATTATATTGAACTTAATAATTTAACTATTTTACATAAATCATAAATTATACAAAACTTGTGACTTAAAAATGACGATTACTCACATACGATAATATATTTAAACTAATAACTTAACTATATTATTTTAAAAAGTTAAAGTCGTGATTTTATAAATAGAAGTAAAATATGATATTTTAATATTGTAGTTTATTTAATTTATGATTAAAATTTACTTTTTACATTAATTTAACATTATGAACCAATTTATAATAATTATTAGATAGAAATTGAAAAGTCATGGAAGTTTCAAATGCATGTGGTGCAAGTAAAAATACCTTCTTTATAAGTATACTAGACAAATCCCTGCGCGTTGCGCAGAAACATTTATAGAGTTGAAATCTTAACAAATATATGTTTTCTTAAATATAACAATAACGTTGTTGTTAAATTTGATATAATAATTCGTATACTAAGTTGATATAATATATTGATTATTTTGAATTATATATATATATATATATATATATATATATATATATATATATATATATATATATATATATATATATATATATATATTAAAACGACATAACCTCAATCGTTTGAATGACCTCTACCCACGGGTTACTCATTAATAAAATTAAATATAATATGTGGTTTAATGTTATTTAAAATATATTAATGTTAATTATTTCTTTAAAATTTATTTGCGTAACGTTTTAATTTCTATAATTGTAATTATTTAAAACATCAAACATTGTTTTTGTTTTTAAAGGTAACAATATAATCATTTATATAGAGTTATTTTTAACTATTGTTATTGTAAGTTATTTTAAGCTAATTATTTTAAATTTTAAATTATTATAAAAATATCTTTAGTAAATATTTTAGTTAAATTGAGATTACAGTTTAGTTTTTGCATGTAGCACTACAATTTATCACATTTAACTATTCACAAAATATTTTTTTTTTGGTTTTTTAAGTGGAATTGAAATTTATATTTAAGTTGACCGTGTAATGTTATATTTTAATTAACAATTTAATTATTTATCCAAATTGTTCAAAAGATGTAGCTTTAAATTGATAATGGTTTATACACAACATATTAAATCTAATAAATTAAGTATAATAAAGACATAACTTTATAAGAAGAGTCAAATAAATTATTTTAATATTGAAATTTAGTTTATTTCTGATTACACTTTAGGTTTGATATTTCTTTAACCTTATTAACCAACTTATAATCATTATTAGAAAGACACTACAATTTATCACTTTTAACTGTTTACAAAACATTCTTTGGGCTGTTTAAGTTGAACTAAAATTTATATTTAAGTTGATCATGTAATGTTATATTTTATTTAACAATTTAAGTATTTTATCCAAACTGTTCAAAATTTTCACCTTTAAAATGGTAATGGTTTACATACAACAACATATTAAAACTAATAAATTAAGTATAATATGTTAAAAGTTAAAGATATAAATTTATAAGATATTATTTTAATATTGAATTTTAGTTTATATATGATTACACTTTAAATTCGATATTTAATTATTTATTTAACCTTATTAACGAGCTTATAATCATTATTAGAAAAAAATTGAAAAGTCATGGGAGTTTCAAATGAATGCGGTGAAAGGAAAAATGCTTCCTTTATAAGTATACTAGGCGAATGTCTGCGCGTTGCGTAGAAACACCTATATAGTTAAATCTTTACAATATATGTTTTCTTAAATATAACAATAATGTTATTGTTAAATTTGATATAATAATTCATATACTAAGTTGATATAATATATTGATTATTTAGATTTATATGATAATATATGTATCTATTAAAACTACATAATCTCAACCGTTTGAATGACATCTACCTGCGGGTTACTCATGAATAAAAATAAATATAATATATTAATGTTATTTATAGTTGTTGTTATTGTTAATTAATTTTTTGAAATTTATTTGCTTAACATTTTAATTTCTATCATTGTAATATTTTAAAACATCAAACATTGTTTTTGTTTTTAAAAGTAACAATGTAAGCATTTATATATTGTTATTTTTAACTATTGTTATTGTAAGTTATTTTAAGCTGGTTATTTGAAAACTTTTAGTGATTATAAAAATATCTTTAGGAAATATTTTAGTTAATTTGAGATTACAATTTAGTTTTTGCATTTAGCACTACAATTTATCACTTTTAACTATTTACAAAATATACTTTGAGTTTTTAAGTTAAACTGAAATTTATATTTAAGCTGACCATGCACTGTTATATTTAAAATTAACAATTTAAGTATTTTATACAAACTGTACAAAAATTATAACTTTAAAATGATAATGGTTACATACAACAATATGTTAAAACTAATAAATTAAGTATAACATGTTAAAAGTTAAAAACATAACTTTATAAATAGAAATAAATATATTATTTTAATATTCAAATTTAGTTTATATATGATACACTTTAGGTTTGAAATTTAGTTTATATATGATTAAATTTTAAGTTAAACATAACTTATAATCATTATTAAAAAAGAAATTGAAAAGTCATGATATAGATAGATAGATATAGATGTGAGTTGGAAGCGATGGTTCTCGTCAACCTTTATATCCACCACTTTCTTATCCAATGAACACCCTCTTAATTACCACCTTCTTAAAAATAGGATAGAAAAGGCGAAAAATATCATTAAGTACAATATAGAATTTTAAGTCGGATCGAGACCAAAATCAAAACCGAAACAAATTCATACTACATGAAACGTCCAAGTAAAAAAAATATGGACAAAGAGTGCAATTCAACCTAACCCATAGGCACGATTTTTGTAATTTACTCTAATAGTTATTATTGATCTAATTTTGAAAAGTATTGTGGAAAACTTTAAAAGTATTATCTATTACATTTAATACATGTGTTTTGTTATATCGAGAAGTTGCGTTGCGATCAAAAGTATCGTCTCCGACAATTTCAGTATTTTGAATTCTCCGGCGGGATCAAACACTAGGGATCAGATCTTTTTGTTTCCTTTTAGGTCTTCTATAAATACAATCACGATTTTCATCTTCTTACTTCTGTTGGATTAATTATTGATTTGACTGAGTCTCGATGGTCGATGGTGAACGGACTACCGTCCAAGGCAAGAAGCACACGTCAGTATTCAAAAGACTTGGACAATTCAATAATCAAGATTCGAATGAGAAGCAATTATCAAAGATATCAATTACGATATATGTATCAAACATTCCATCTCATCTTTTTGTTCGTGAGTTATGGAATATATGTGGTCATATTGGGGGTAGTAGTTGATGTGTTCATTGCTAAGAAGAAGAATAAACTGGGAAAAATGTTTGCATGTTTCAAGTTTATTAGGGTGGGTAATTAGGAATCTTTGTTGAATTCTATTTGCAATACTCAAATTGGAAATCTTAGACTGCATGTCAATTTGGCTAGGTTCGCTAGGAAGGATATTAAGACTCGGTTTGTTCCTGATTCTAATAATGGTGATGTAAATAATTTTAGTGGTAATTTAGTGGGGAAGACTTCTTATGCTCAAGTGTTGTCTGGTGACAAAATTATAGTGGATAAGGAGGTGAAACTGGAATCTTAATCTCATATGTCTAATGTTAATATTGCTTGTAATGTTGACCAAAGAACAAACTACCCCTTGGCACTTATTGGTTGTTATAAGGAATTTAGATCAATTAAAAACACACGTAGTATTTGCAAAGGATAAGGTTTTATGGATGTGGATTTTTTGTATGTTGGTGATCATTGGGTGCTACTTGATTTCAGTTTTGCTGAAATTAGAGATCAATTCTTGAATCATGATGGTATCAATTCGTGTTTCTCTACTTTGAAGTCTTGGGACGATAATTTTGTGTGATGAAAGAATTATACGTGTTCAAATAGAAGATATTCCGCTTCTTGCTTGGTGTCGCTCAACTTTTAATAAAGTTGTTAGTAAATGGGGTGAATTGATATCTTTAGAAAAACAAGATGATCATAATAGGTTCTTTATGAATGTCACTATGATCTCAAATCATTGCACTCTCTTATATGAATCAATTTTGTTGAAGTGTTTGGTGTCAAATATTGTGTTCGACTAAAAGAATTAGAATCTTGGATTGCTAATTTCTCTAAAGGCTTTAATTATGAGGAAGATACTGATTCATCGGTAGGGAGGATTGATGTGGTAGACTGTGATGATGTTGATTCCTTACATTCATTTTCCAGATTCGTTTAGTATCGTAAAGGATAAGGATGTTGATATCAATACAAATGATCGTGGGCATGAACCAAATAGTGGCGATTATCATAATAGTGATCCTTTTAATTTAGAGCCTCTAATTGCCAACGAATTATCCAATAGGATGCCTAAAAATACGTTTAATGTTAACTCGGTTAAGAGTGACCATCATAAGCATATTCATCAGAACTCGTTTTCTTAATATTCAGATCTAAAGTTTCCTCTTGGTTTTACGCCTCCAGTGTTTTATTTTGGTGCTAATTTGAATGAAAATGTTGATGCTCAGGGGGAGGAGAACAATTACAGGTCTAAAATAGAGCAAGTTTAAGATCGGAATGTCGATTTTGATCAATCTATTTAAGAAGATGCTAATTATGAACTTGATGTAGGGCTTATTAAGGATTCTAAAAATTGAAGTGAAGGGTAATAACTCATCTTTCAATTCTATTACTTCTCGAGAAATTCCTAAAGGTTTTTCCATGATTGAGCAATTAGAAGCTACCATTGCTGTTGGAACTACTTTAGGATGGAACATGGTAGGTTGTGAAAAAAAAAACTTAGGAAAGTATTACTGCTGAAAATGGAGAATTTTTTGGCCATCAATGAATGTCCTCTCAATTAATGTTCAGGGGTTTGGTGAAGTGGAGAAGAGAAGACGCTTAAAAAATTTGTGCAATGTTCTTATGGTCAACTTTCTTGCTATTCAGGAGACCAAAGTTTTGCATTTTGATTTGTGGGTGATTAGACAATTGTGGGGTAATTCCTTTTTTGATTTTGCTTGCTCTTCTGCTAGAGGGTTTTCTGGTGACATTTTATGTGTTTGGAATAGTTTTGTTTTCCAAAAAATAAAAGTTTTTAGTGATGACAACTTTGTTGCTGTCAAAGGGGTTTAGCATCTTACAAATACTCCGATTATGTTTGTTTCTGTTTATGCTCCGCAGTCGATAAGAGATAAACACAACTTATGGTTAAAATTATTATTGATGACTAAAAAATGGAATAAGATGGTGCTTATGGGAGATTTCAATAAGGCTTGTAAGGCGGTGGATAGGTTTGGTTCTATTTTAAATCAGAAACATGCTGATTATTTTAATGATTTTATTATGGATGTGGAGTTAATTGATGTCGATATGGAAGGATATTCTTTTACTTGGACGAATAGACCGACATCAAAATGAGCAAAATTGATATATTCTTGGTCTCTGATTGTTTTATGGACAATTTTGTTAGGGTCTCGGCAGTGGTGTTAGACAAGTTCATTATGGATCATCGACTTGTCTTTCTCAAGGAGAATGTTGTTGATTTTGGCCCTACTCCTTTCCGTTTCTTTAATTCTTGGCATAATATGGATGGATTTCATGATCTTGTTGTTAATCCTTGGAATAGTGTTGAATTCCTTGATGTTAACAGTATGCTGGCTTTTAAAAAGAAACTTCAGGTTCTCAAGTCGTCAATTCGAAAATGGAATCTTGATAATCGGTCGTTTTTCAAGACGGAAAAAGCTAATTGTAGTTCTGTTATTGCAGTTATGGATGTTCTGATTGATAGTGGGGTTGCTTCGAAAGAAGATTTGTTTCTTAGACAACATTTGGTAAAAAAGTTAACTGATATTCTTAATAGTGAAGCTAAAGACTTAGCTCAAAATGATAAGATTAATTGGGTTGTGGAAGGAGATGAAAATTCTAATTTTTTTCATGGTATTCTTAAGAAAAAGTGTAGACAAAAGGGCAATTAAAGGCGTTATGAAGGATGGAATTGGCTTGAAGACCCTAATTTAATAAAATCAGAATTTTTTGACCATTTTAGTCGCCGTTTCTCTCCTATAGTTTCTTCTCAAATGTGGTGTGATGCTCCCCTCCCTAATCGATTGTCTCTTGCTGATACCGATATTTTTGATTCTATGTTTTCTTGTGATGAGATCAAACAGGGTGTTTGGGATTGTGACCATGGTCGTGCTCTGGGACCCGGTGGTTTTTCTTTTGTTTTCTTTAAGGCGTTTTGGTTGATTATTGAGAAAGACGTTGTTCGTTTTATTGAAGATTTCTTTATAACAAGCCATTTTCCAAAAGGGTGTAACTCTTCTTTTATTGCTTGGATCCCTAAAATTACTTCCTCGAAGTTTGTTTTTGATTTTAGACCTATTAGTATGATAGGTTGTCAATATAAAATTATTAGAAAGCTTTTAGATAATCGGTTAAGCTCGGTTATTGGCGGTTGTGTTAGTCCCGAGCAATCTGCTTTTATTAAAGGCAAAAATATTTTTGATGGTCCTATGATTCTTAATGAAATTATGGAGTGGTATCAGAAATGAAAATCAAAGTTGCTTGTGTTTAAAGTGGAATTTGAAAAAGCCTATGATTCGTTAAGATGGGTTTTTTAGATCTTATGATGGAAGAAATGGGCTTTGGTTCTAAACGGAGAAGATGGATTGAAGGTTGCCTTATGAATGCTCGTGCTTCCATTTTGGTTAACGGTTATCCCACGACCGAATTTGAGATTTGTAGAGTTGTTCTTCAAGGTGATCCTTTATCCCCTTTTCTATTTATTATTGCAATGGAAGGCTTACATGCAGTAATTAGAAAGGCGATGTTTATTGGTCTCTTCAAACGTGCTTCTATTAGTGGTAATAACTTATTTATTTCTCATCTTATGTATGTGGATGATGTGATGTTTTTGGGGGAATGGTCTATTCGGAATGCTACTAATTTAATTAGTATCTTACGTTGTTTTTTTCTTTCTTCGAGATTGAAAATAAATGTTCAAAAAGTAAGTTGTTAGGTATTTTCGTGTTTGAAAATGGTATTAATGACATGGTTTGTGTTGTTAGGCTGTGGGGCCTTGGGTTTTCCTTTTACTTATCTTGGGGTTCTAGTTGGTAGCAGTATGACGCATATTGCTAATTGGAAGGGAGTTTTTGATAAATTAAAAAAAAACTTTCTGGTTGGAAGGCTCGCACCCTTTCTATTGGAGGCTGAATGGTGTTGCTTAAAGTTGTCCTTGGGAATCTCCCTACTTATTATATGTCCATTTACAGGATACCGGTAGATGTGCAACAAAGATTGGAATCTCTTCATAATAATTTTTTTGTGGGTGGTGACTTGGAAGATAAGAAGATAACTTGGATTGCTTGGAAAAAGTTTTTGGCTAGTAAAGAGCTCAGGGATTTGGGCATTAGAAGTATTTATGCACCCAATATCTCTCTTTTATTCAAGTGGATTTGGAGATTTAGAATGAAGCCTAATGACTTATGGGTTATTTTAATAATAAATATTCATGGGTTAGATAAGGGTATTGATAAAGTTTGCATTAATAGTTCTTTGATGTCTCCATGGATGATGACGATCAATTCAGTGAGATCCCTTTCAAAAAAATAGGTTTAGATCTTTGTTCCTTGTGTGTTCGAAATATTGGGAAAGGGAATTCTACTTTATTTTGGGAGGACGTTTGGTGTGGTGATATCCCTTTAAAAACTCAGTTCCCTAGGGTTTTTGCGCTTGATTTGGAGAAGAATTGTACAATGGCTAACAGATTAAAGTTGTGTGACTGTTTTTTTGGTTTTTAGATGCCATTCTAGAGGAAGTGAGGAGTTGGTTTAATTTACTACCTTAATGTCTTTTGTTGGCCATGTGGTTCTTGGTGAGAATCAAGACTCTTGGTTATGGTCTCTTAATGCTTTAGTGGTTACACAGTTGCTTCTGCTAGGACTATGATTGATTCCCAATTTTTGGAGACCTCCTCTCAATCTACCAGATGTAATCGCTACCTGCCTTCCAAGGTCAATATTTTGTTTTGGAGACTACGCTTGAATAAAGTTCCTACCAAAGTGAATTTAGATAGACGAGGAATTGACATTGGTTCTATGGTTTGTCCTATTTGTGGAAATGATGTTGAGACCGTCAATCATCTTTTATTTACTTGTGGTATGGCGATGAATTTATGGAGTCTTGTTTCTAGATGGTGGGAGGTGGATATGCCTTTATTTTCTTCTATCTCAGAATGGATTTCTTGGTTAGATTCAGCTCGTTTATCTCTCAAGGTCAACAGATGTCTAGATGCGGTGGTTAACACCATGTTTTGGGCGTTATGGTCTTTTCGAAATAGTTTTCTATTTGCGAAAGACAAACCTCGTAAGGCGGTCATTTGGGTAGATTCAATCTCAATCTTTTTTTTTTGGATTAATTGTACATGTTCTAAGTTTAGAGTTAATTGGGTTGATTGGGTGAAAAGCCCATCTTTTGTAATCACTTAATGTAATTTTTTTTCTAGCTTTTGCTAGTTTTATATATTGCCGCCGTTCTAAAACAAAATAAAAAAATATAGGTGTTTTGTTATAATTATTTCATAAAATAACTTGATATACTAAAATGATAACAATTTTAAATGAAATATGTAAATAATTAACAAGGGATATAGTTTTAAAAAATTAATATCCATGTCTTTCTACAACCATAATACTCAAGACTAACTTTATTATAGTCATCTTCACCACAGAGAATATTTTACTATAAACCACTCATCTTTTATGCTAAAAATCTTTAACCACCAATATTTTTGTGTACCTCTTGTTGGTGTCAAGTTTATATTTTACCCTGAACAACAACTAGTTTTGTAAGACTTTCTTCACTACTGCTAGTTGACAGAGGACCATGTATGGATTAGTTTAAACCTATATCTTCTTTCGTATCTTTGTATCTTGCTTCTACTGTAATGATTCATTTATTCTCAAGGCTACTTAATAACTTTGGCTTGCTACTCTAAGCTAATAGTAAATAATTTTATGATATACAATATTACCAAGAGATTTTGTTGAATCTCATATCTAATAGACACAAACCAACAAGTAATATAGAGAATTATATGTCGATTAGTTGCGAATAATATCAAATTATTATTGATATAGTTACCAAGTTTCGTCCAGAAAATCAAATTGATCCTTCACGATCAGATCTAATTATAAGAAAGAAGTAGAAGCAAACTGTCCTATTATTGGACGAAAATAAAGACGAAACAATAATGTAAAACCGACCTATTGGTGGTTGATCTTGATCGTAGAATAATTGCACGAATAGGACTCCTTTCTGTAAAGGTTTTTACTTCGATTCTATCGGGTGTAAGCAATAGAGTAAAACCTTGGGATTTAATGCATATTGACCAAGTTTATAACAATAGTGGAAAAATGATAAACGCAAAGTGAATACTGAGAAACCGAAAGAAATCACAGAGAAAGAGAGAGAAAGACAGAGAGAGAGAGAGAGAGCTTCGCAACTCGTGTGTATCAAATACGAATCCTAAGGAGTTGTATTTATAAGTGTCGAAACCGTAGAAGGCAGAAGGGGGCCCACATGGGCCGCCCCTGGAAACTCTAGGGCGACAACTTGCTCTCCAAGCAAGTCATTTTATGGGCCTTCCAGAATATTCTGACTTGACCTTCACGAAGTTAATGGCGGTCAACCATTTGACCAAATCGGTCAACTTGACCTGACGCGAACTCGTCAAAAATAAAAGTTCCTCAGCTCCTAGTGACCGATGCATCATGCGAAGTGCCATTTGCGCCTAAATCACGGCATTTTGCGCACTTGTAGCGTTGACTAGTGCTAGGCTACGCTAGAAGTGCATGTGGGCTTGCCCCATTCCTTTTCTCCACTAAAGCCTTTGAAAGCCTATCAAGAGAAATGGTATATAAACCCACTAAAGGTTTCTTCCCCCACCAATGTAGGATAGAGGAAACTTGCCAACTTGCAAGATTCCTTCTTTAATGTCCAACAATCCCCCACCAAGTTGGAAAATTTTCTTTCACTCAGACACATGATATCACTTGGGTGTCACGAAGATTAAATCCTAATTTAATGAGAACAAACATGAAGAGACCAATTCAATGGTATCCTTAAAGGTTTAAACATGAACCTTGTGACCTCTCCGGTTTACCCACACACATCACATGTCGTCTTTGCGTTCTCCATGAGCTCTAATATGGCCATCACTTGAGGCGACACCACGTCTAGATCATATAGGAAAAGTTTTAGAACATCTTCGTAGCTTAGATGTCACCAAAAAAAAGTTTAAGATTCGTAACTCAACCTCGTTCTCAACAACGACGTACTATCCTACTTTACATGGATCTATCATTAATGATAGTACCTTCTATCATTAGCAACTTCGTTGTTACCCTTTAAACTTGAGAATTAGGAGCACTAATAACAAGTTGGGTTTCCATCACTAAGTGATTCTATTATGGTTTTATACCCATGACTCTAGTGGTAAATGTAACCAAATCTCTCATCAGAGGTTTGGTAAATGGATCTGCTAAGTTCCTACTTGTCTTGATCGACATAGACAACTTTAATGGTACCACTTTTAGTTAGCTGTCTCACAAAATTTTGTCATAGACCTACATGTCTCGACTTCCCATTATATACCGTATTATATACTTTAGACAATGTGGCCTTACTGTTACAGTACAAGGGTATTGAAGGCATTGGAATATCCCACAAAGGGATATCCATAAGTAGATCTTGAATCCTATCTACCTCTTGGCCTGCTGCTGTTAAGGCAATTAGCTCTGTTTCCATCGTTGAATGAGCTATGCATGTCTGTTTCTTACTTACCCAAGAAATAACACCGCCAACTAGAGTATAAATCTAACCACTTGTGGATTTTGAGTCACTAGTGTGATCTATCCAACTAGCATCAGAATACCATTCTCGTATTCCATTTGAGGCCGAATACGTCAACTCAAAAGTACTTGTTCTTTTTAGGTATCCTAGTACTCTACCCAATGGCTTCAAGTGCCCCATCCTTAGGTTGACAGTATATACTGACTTAGTTTGCTTACAGCGAATGAGATGGCAGGTCGAGTGCAATATGTAGCACACATCATGCTCCCAATTACACTTGAATATTCTAGTTGAGCCACTGCTCGTCCAAAATTAACGTTTATTTTCACACTTAATTCAAAAGGAGTGTTGAATGCCTTAATATTCAAATGTTGAACTTGTTGGATTAGGTGTTGAAGCCAATAATTATTTTTGGTATGTACTTGATTTGATTATGAGCATGGTCCTTTTGGGTTGCCTTCACTCATGCAACTTGATAGGATAACAAGAGGAGAGAAAGTAGAATTTAATATATGAATAATAAATTTGTACTGAAAATGGTTTTATTAATATATTACAAGATTAATATATTATTTGGAAATCATATTATTTAATTAGTGTTTATCATAAATTAATTTGGAATTAAATTTAGTGGTCAAAAGAGACTGGTTAAATAAAGAGGACTAATATTGTAATTATTTGATAGTTGTAATTGGGCTGATGGATTACCTTGGAATTAAGGTTGGGTGAATTCTATGGGAAGCCCATAATGAATTCGTCCAAGGGCTATTCTAGAAGGTGTCCATGGGCTGCTTAAGGCTTAAGAAGTCATATTTGGGTTTCCACCTAAAACCCTAACAGCCACAATTATACATAGACCCCTTGAATTGTCAAAATCGGATCTATGCTTCAAGAAAACCTTGAAGGCCGATTTCAACCTTTCTCCTAAGTCTTCCTTTGTAAGAGTGTTTGTGACTCCATTAGAGGTGCAACACTTGGGGGACTAAGCTTTTAAAGGTCAAGGAGTTCTTGTTATTACTACATAACAAGTTGAGGTAATCATTCTAACTTGTTATTATGTTAATTTCGAAATAAGGATGCTAGATTAGGGTTTATTGATTAGGTATTCAATGTTTTATGTTCAAATTAGAAAAACCTAGATCAAAGCAATTATGGTTGCATGTACACATAGGAATGATCTTATGCTCAAAACTCAACAGTGGTATCAGAGCCTAGGTCGTTTTTCTAGTTGAATAGCTGCAAAAGTGAACCGCCAAAGGATCAAAACGTAGAAAGTTTGATGTCTGACTGGCTGAATCGCCGAGTCCATGTATGGACTCGACGATTTAAATGAACTCGACGAGTTCCATAGTGGACTTGACGAGTCGAGTGCTCTTGTGCCAGGATTTTTGATTTTTTTGGCCAGATTTTGATTTGGATTGCTACCAAAACTCGTTTTTCTTGCCTAAATTCGATTTTTTAAGATTGGTATGGATATCCTAATCAAAATTGGTGGATTTGGTTAAATATGGATAATATAGGATTATTTTGATTCAAATATTTAACCTAGTAAGTTTGAAAAGTTTCTTACACCCTTTAGGTTTTATAGTTTAAATTGGAACTTAAAAATTTTTGTTTTTGAAATTTAAATAGTTAAACCCTAGTATATTGAAAGGTTTCAAACTTTTTCCTCAAGTTTTGGAATTTATAATTTAATTAAAGGGTATTAATTTTGAAATATCAAATTTTAAAACCCTAGTATTTTGAAAAGTTCAAATTGCACCCTTATGGTTTTATTAAATTAACTAAGTGCTTAATTAAGAGAGAGAATTAATAAAGCCATAACAATATGGTTTAAGATTAATCAAATTAAAAGTCTAATTTATTAATAGATTAAACCACCTAGTATTTTAAAAGTGTAAAATACACCCTTCTACTATATAAAATTAAAAGTCTAATATATTATATATGTATAAGTCAAGAGTTAGTCTTACCGTTAGTAGGCCTCATTCACAAAGCTGGTCTATAAGGGGTGTTTAAGGAATCGGCTTGTAAAATGACCGCCATTGGGTATCCACTCTTACCCACCGCACCCTCAACTAGTGGAGGGTTGTTAGCCGAACGAAGTAACTCAACACTTTTATAAGTATAATTAAATACGAAGTAACTAAACACTTTTATACATTCCCAAATCTTAGTTACTTTAGGAAAAATGTGGAGTTGGTGCTAATCCATGAAATTGCACATTGTACCTTGTTGGTCGTCAGTGGAGTGTGTGTGGTTAATTGGCACACTAATATGGTACCAATGAAGGATGACAATGGGTAGCTCGTAGATTATCATAGATCAATGGAGCGTGTGTGGTTAACCGTCACATTGATTAGATGATAGACATCTTCGAAAGTACCAAGCTAATTACATGGTTATCCACACCTTGTTTGTGATCATCGGCATCCCAGTCACAAACATGAAAGGCATAATCGATATTAAACATGCCATTGAAAAGTTCAATGAATGTCAAAAGACCTAGGAGTTTCAATTCATTTAAAACCTAATTTTCAATTTTCAATTTTCATGGTGGAAATTGATAAATCATCATTTACCTACCTTCAAATATTCTACAATTGGATTACGGTATCCCTCTTCCGAGTTGTAGAATATTGTGTTGGTTCTTAGCCTTAATATTTCATTTGGGTGATATATTAAGGATTGAATCAACTAACTTTAATTTCTCCAGTTTCTATATGTCAAAATCTAACAACTATGGTCTTCCCGAATCCTATGGAAAAAAATTTCTACATGAAGATGATGTTCCACGATTAGATCGTGGAAATGGAAATCATGCTTCACTTCCTCCACCTCCTCCCATAATTCTCCTTGACCCACATGTTCGAAGAATTGAAAAGTTCAAGGTCACTCAAGCCCTATTGGCAAGCAAACAAAAAGATGGAAGGTCTATATGCGCTCACGTCTTGAAGATGATGTTGCATATTGACAGGTTAGGAATGTTGGGTCTCGATGTCACAAGGAAGCTGGCTGTTGGCATGGTTCTTCAATCACTTCCCGAATCATATAGTGAGTTCATTAAAGATTACTTTATGATGGACCACGACATGACCCTCATTGATCTTACCCATTTGCTTATTGATGCTGAATCAGCAGTGGTTTGGCGCACTGGTCAAGCAAATTTGACTGGTAGATCAACCTCCCAAACTTCCATGGACATTGATAATGATAACATTGGAAGTCTAGAAAAACTTACTCTTCATAATGGAAAGGGATTGCCCAAGGTCAAACCGTCTGACTGAATGATAAAGAGAAAAGTTGAATCTGAGATTGTCCCGTATGCTATACCATAAGAATCTGTTTGCTTCTATTGCCAAGAGAAGGGGCATTGGTTACGAAGCTGCCATACTAACCTGAAAGATCGCGAGGATCAGAGAGTCAAGCTGTATGAATCTGCTTCAGGTAAATCCACTATCTAACTCTATTAAGTTCTTATTTATAGATTCTTAATACATGATGTGATAAGATTGCATTTTGATGTTTTGTAGGATTGAAGAAAAGAAAGGAAGCTTAAAGGAAGAGTGAGCTGAGTCTGATCACGAAGAAATGGATTTCGATCGCATGGTTTGAAGATCAGATTATTTGAGCTGCTATTTAAGAGTTAGGATAGATTTCTTAGAAATATTTAGTAACATAGTTTTCATTTGTAATTGCATTTTAAGGACAAGTTTTTCTGCATATTTATAAATAAAATAAATTACGATTTTTGTCTTATTTTATATTTCCTTGCAATGGGATCTGTGAAAATTGATGTTTGTATGTTTCTATTATTAGCAATATTGAAATGGATGTGATTCCTTATTATGTTATTTGTGATTGTGTCGGAAATTTACTAAATAAGGAAAGATTCTCATCGCCCAATTTTAAATTGGACAAAAACTTGGAATCATACAATTTGTTTTGTGTGATGAATGAGAACCTTCGTATTTGGAAAATTAAGACTAGTTCCTTGAAAAAGAGTCAAGTGAAGGACTAGGTGATCTAGTACACATTGTTGCGTATTGGTCAAGTCCACCACAAAGAACGATAAGAATATTCGTCATCATTTGCTAAAGGTTTAGTAAATATGATTATGCTTACAAGATTAGGTGTAATTCTGAAACATTGGAAAAGTTTCAATGAATGGAAGAACGAATAAAAAGAATCAATTAGGCAGAGAGATAAATGTTTCTCCAATCTGAAAAGAAAGGAGAGTATGTTTGTATCATGTCTTATGATCATCTTAGTGATTGTAGAACCATATCACAGTTGATCCTCTAAGGACACCTTAGTGCATTAGTATGGCTAAGAGGAATTGGAAATTGCTAAAATGGTTAAATCAAAAAGGTGAATCATACTTCGTTCCAAAAACGAGTCTTAGAGTCGTACTCCAAGATTGTCACTTGAGTGACATCATCTAAAGAAAGTTTATGACACTCATCAAATATGGGATAAAAAAGTTTCTTGTACATTTGAAATTGGTAAGTTGTGATGTCTTGGATAAGACAAAGACCAACTAAGATCAATTATACTTCATTTCAAATCTAAAAGCTTAGATCAAGAAATTTTAATCAAATTGAGTCAATGAACATATATAAATGTTATGTTGAAAAGATTCAACATAAGGGAACTCTATATATGGCAATATTATGGCAAGAGACTGGTAAAGTATCACGTTATCATTACATATCGTATCCCATACTCTTCAGGTATAGAATCGATTGCATATGATGTGATATTCGTCCGCTCTGATTTTCCAAATGCTGAGGGCATTAAGAGGGAAAAAGGACCAGAACCGGATATGACTAAAATAATTAAACAACTGTCAAGGACGATCGATTGGTTGCTTGTGGGCAGTTGGAAGTATAGTAATAGATGGACCATATTGGCATCATTATGAATAGATAGGACTCTATTAAGAATGAGTTCTCATATAGGAAATTTGGAAATGTTTCCATAATGGGAGTTGAATATTAAGAATCTATGTAGATTAGAAAATTTTATGCAAGAAGGATGTTCAAAGAAATGTACTATGAATGTGAGACTTCATGTAGCACCTGGTTCTTGGTGCGTATTCTTGTATTTAATTCTTTAAATGAATTTCAATTTTGGCCTTAAACTCGGCAACTCGAAGGACTGACTCGCCGAGTAGAAGCGGGATGAGACGCGGAGTTTAAGTTGTGGAATCGACGAGTAACCGTTGTCTGGACAAAAACCCTAATCCAGGGGTTTGCACCCTATTTAAACGACCTTATGCATCCTCCATCACTCATTTATGCTCCCAAACACCCCTCATTGATACCCTAGCTGTTTTTGAAGCAATCTAAGCCTTGTTGGTGGATTTTGGTGCTTGTGATCTTAAGAAGGAAGGAGAGAAGCTTGAGGAAGCAAGTAGAGATCAAGGAAACCTGAGTTTGTGCACCTTCTTCAGCTCATTGAAGGTAAAAATTTGTGACCTTGCTCATTCATTTGTTATATCCCTCTTTGGGGAGGTTTAGGGCTTTTATGAGCCATTTTTGGTGGCCAACCATGTTTGCAAACATGGTTGGGGGTTTAAGCTTCTGAATCACATCATGAAAGGAGTCACTAGGCAGATTTGGGTTGCTTTTGCACCCATGAAAGGTCCCATGTGCCATATGAGCTTGTTTTATGTCCTTTTGAGCTCAAAGTCCCATGCAAGCACGTAAAGTTTGTAACTTTATGTGCTAGATCGATTGTAGAAGCTTGGATCTATCTTTTGATCAAAGGATGTACATCAGAAAGCAAAGATTTAGGGTATGGATGTGACCAACTCGGCGAGTCTAGGGGGTTCTGTCCCATTCTGTGGAGGGTCGAAAGGACCCAGTTGAGTGTGAACGGTTTAAGGGGGGTCTCCGTGGAGTGACCTAACGTTCTGGACTAAGCCATTGATCTGAAACTTCATGGGACTCGGCGAGTGCACGAAGGTGCTCGGCAAGTCCAAGGCAATCTTCATAGAACTCGACGAGTTGTTCATACAACTCGGCGAGTCGAGGTTAGAACGTGTTCATCGGATGAAGATTAACTCGACGAGTTGTTCATACAACTCAGCGAGTCGGATGAATGACCATTGAGTATCAGTTAGGAAGTGAAATTGTCGAGTCAATTCCTTACTCGACGAGTAGAGACGGGAGTAAGGACAATCAACTGGATATGGACTCAGCGAGTTGGCAAGCCAACTCGGCGAGCCGGGTCAACTGGAAGTTGACTTTGACTTTGACTTGACTTTGGTTTGGAATCGGTCAGGGGTAAAATGGTCATTTTACCCTGGGAATAGTATCAATTTCTGATTAAGTGTTTTATGGAAGTATAGCCGGGGGATCACCGGAGTAGCCGTCAGACATTTGCGGATCAGTTTTTCAGCAGCTAGCCTTTTGAGGCGAGTTACCTTCCAGTAGGGGTGGGTCTAAGGCCACAATGCCGGCCCACCAAGTAGGAGTATTTTAGAAGATGATTGTCTTTGTGATAATTATCTTGGTATGGATGTGTGTTTGGTTATGAGATATATCTGTATGATATGTTACATGTATGATAGGGATAGTTTTCCCTTGACAGTGGTCCTTAGGACCGAAGGTTAGTTCGGTACTCAGATATGCCTGATTGTATGCTTATACCTTGTTGTTGTATGCTAGTAGTAGGGGTGGAATAGACCCCATTTACCGGTTGAGAGATACCGATGATGAATACCGGTTGAAAGATACCGATGGTGATTACCGGTTGTAAGATACCGATGATGACTACCGGTTGAAAGATACCGATGATGATTACCGGTTGAAAGATACCAACGGTATTGTATGGTATGTGGTATGATGGGGGAACTCACTAAGCTTTGTGCTTACGGTTTCAGTTTTTGGTTCCAGGTGCCTCTTCGTCTAAGGGGAAGGAGCCAGCGTCGTAGCATGACATCACACACACATATGATTTTCCGCACGAAGTTTTATGGGATTGTACTCTGATATGATATTTGTTTATGACGTGGGTTTCGAACATGATACATTGTTTTATGAAATGACGTGTTGGCACACTATTTTCTAATGAATGCTTTTATGAAATAAATAATTAAATGAAATTTTTGGGCTTAAATTTTGGGATGTTACAAGTTGGTATCAGAGCCCTGGTTTGAGGGATACGGACACACCCTCGGGGGTGTCTGGACTCAAACCGAGGGACTAAAATATTTTTACAAGGAACATGGTTTTCTAAAATCTAAAATGGGAAGTTTTAAGAAAGACGAATTGTGTGATGCGTGCGACCGGCCGGGCTCAAGTAAGCTTTCCCCAAGATACCCATACTTGTTATGTTATGTTGTATGGTTTTGATTCAGGAAAATGCATGCTAGAATAGGACTAAGGATCTAGGAGGATGCCTTGTATGCCTGATATATGATTATGAGAATTGCATGCTAGTTAGGGCTAAGGATCTAGGAAGGATGACTTATATGCCTGTTGTGTGAGCTGTATGCTAGGATTGTTTAGTCAGGTGTAGGATGGCCTGTGTAGGTTATGCCTGGTTAGGTTACTCAACGCACAAATGCTACTTGCTTGTGCTATGGGGGTTCTGGCCAACTTCGACTAACTAGTGAACGGATATGTAACAGTATCCGCAAACTAGTTAGGGGACGCGGTAAGGACTCCTAATGCAGCTGATAGTGGGGAGTATGTCGGAGAGTGCCCTAGGGAAACCTAGGATATGATCAGTGGGGAGAGCATCGGTGAAAAGGGACTTGGTGAAGTCAAGTCAATCCTTGAGGAAAGTACGGATAGATGTGGAAGGTAGTATGGGACCGTACTACTGAAAGCAGAGGATCCGTACTCGATTCAAGGAGGACCGAGATGGAACCTGGAAACTTGGAGAGTGTGTGAGACCTTTCGGGGTATATGTGATCCTGACAATTGTGTTATTATTTTGAGAATGGTGGTCACACGTCATGGAGCAGGGGGATCAGGATCTAGTTCAGGATCAGGTTCGGGAGCGGGCTCCGAGCATGCCGATGATGGGTTACAAGAGTTCATCGCGTCTGAGATTACAAGAGGTATCCTTGAGGCGACCTCGGTCATTTTCGGGTCGATCAAGGAAGGGATTATTGAGCTGATGGAGGATCGCCTCCGAGCATTCACGAGTGATCTGGTGTCTAGCCAGGTGGGTACACGTGCACTGTCCTTTAAGGACTTCCATGGGAGTGACGCACCGGATTTTCATGGGGTGAAGGACCCCATTGCTGCTAGGAGATGGATCGCAGACATCGAGTCTGCGCAGCTGACGAGCTTCTGCCTGGAAGGGTCGAATGTCCATTTCAATGCAGGTTGTTTGAGGGATAGAGCCAGAGATTGGTGGGAGTTGATTGTCGATACGTTGGGAGCCCCATCCATTGAGGCTATGTCATGGTCAGATTTCGTGACCCGATTCAGGGCTGAGTTTGCACCAACTATGGAGCTTCAGTAGCTGACCAGAGAGTTCTTGGATATGAGACAAACTACGGAGACTATGGCAGAGATCACCGCCGAGTTCCGGTAGAGGGCCTTGTTAGTACCCTAGTATGCGGGGGATGAGGATATGAGGAGGACCCGATACCATGACATACTACGGGCTGATATTCGGGAGCATGTTCGTTTCTCTGCTTGCCCTACCCTGGAGTCCATGATTGCCACGGCTAGGGAGAGAGAGATTGATTTGGAGCACATACAGACGAGGAAGGCTACTGAGGGGCAGGCGATGAGGGCTTCGGGAAAGAAGCCCAAGGGATCCGATGGTAGGCCGAAAGGCCAGTCAGGGCGGGACCGCTGTGGGAAATGCGGTCGGTCACATGAGGGAGTTTGTCACACTGGGTCGGGTTCAGGCTGCTATAAGTGCGGCAAGGTGTGGAATTTTGGTAGAGATTGTACTGCCCCTGCTTCTGCGATTCCGACATCAGACCTGATTTTCTTTCATTGCAATCAGAGGGGCCATAAAAAGGCCAATTGTCCTAGGTTGACAGCAGCAGCAACAGCGCCGACAGTGGCGCCAGCGTCAGTGACAGCACGGTTTATGGATGGTCGGAAGGTCAAGTCAGAGGCTCCAGTGGTTTGGAGCCTAGCATTTCAGCTAACAGCCGAGGAGGCACGCGTTGCACCCGATGTGGTGACGGGTATGATTCTTCTCCTCTGATTTATTTTTATGATGTTATGATATTGATATGTGCTCTGTGTATATGCGTTTAGGATCGTTCCATGTGAACGGTATCCCCGTTCAGGTGTTGTTTGATTCTGGTTCTACCCGATCATTTGTCTCTTGCGCTTAGCAAGAAGTTTCCTGAGTCTTCGGGCATGTTGGACTGCCCTCTAGAGGTCAAGATTGCAGATGACCGATCAGTGCGAGCATCGGAGGTCTACCGAGATTGTGTTTTGAGGCTGTTCGAACGTTACCTGGTAGACTTGGTTCCTATACCGTTGCGAGGGAACAAGGTTATTATAGGCATGGATTGGTTAAGCCCCAATGAGGCAGTGATAGATTATGCACATTAGCTGGTACGGATCAGGACCCCAAGTGGGGGAGAGTTGGTAGTGTAGGGCGAGAGGCCATAGCGAGGACCAGCTGTATGTTCAGCAGCGAGAGCTAGGCGCTACCTTCAGCAGGGTTGCGTAGGGTATATCGCGTATGTTAAGGACACCCAGGAGGCGGGTAAGGCGACAGTGGGCGATGTACCCGTG
The DNA here is from genome assembly GCF_002870075.4 of Lactuca sativa. NCBI lineage: Eukaryota > Viridiplantae > Streptophyta > Magnoliopsida > Asterales > Asteraceae > Lactuca > Lactuca sativa. Next base: position 86,639,656 of record NC_056630.2, on the reverse strand, counting down.
GTGCGGCAGTTTATGGATGTATTCTCCGAGGAGTTGCCTGGGATACCTCCGGAGAGGCAGGTGGAGTTTAGGATCGACCTAGTCCCTGGTGCAGCTCTGATAGCCAAGGCGCCATATCGGTTGGCTCCTCATGAGATGCAGGAGTTGTCTACACAGCTGCAGGAGCTGTTAGACAAGGGATTCATTAGACCGAGCAGTTCACCCTGGGGAGCCCCGATTATGTTTGTGAAGAAGAAGGACGGGTCGCATCGGATGTGTATTGACTATCGGGAGTTGAATAAGGTAACGTTGAAGAACCGTTACCCACTCCCAAGGATCGATGACCTCTTCGACCAGCTTCAGGGAGCATCTTGGTTCTCCAAGATGGATTTGCGATCAGGGTATCATCAGATGAGGGTCAGAGAGGAGGACGTGCAATAGACTGCTTTTCGGACACGCTATGGTCATTATGAGTTTGTGGTGATGCCATTCGGGCTCACCAATGCTCCTGCCGTGTTCATGGATCTCATGAATCGCGTGTGCCGGCCGATGTTGCATTGGTCCATGATTGTTTTCATTGACGATATCTTGGTTTATTCCAAGACGCAAGAGCAGCATGAGGAGCACTTTCGTGAGGTTCTGAGTACTTTGAGGAGGGAGAGCTTATATGCTAAGTTCTCCAAGTGTGAGTTCTGGTTGCGCGAGGTGCAGTTTCTTGGGCACCCTGTCAACCAGGACGGGATACCAGTGGATCCGGCCAAGTTAAAGGCCATGATGAGAGGGGAGGTCCCGAGGTCTCCGTCCGAGATTCGGAGCTTCCTAGGATCGGCGGGCTACTATCGGAGATTCAATCAGGACTTCTCCAAGATAGCCGTACCCCTTACCAGACTGACGAGGAAAGCCGTGGTTTTTCGTTGGGGGCCCGAGCAGTAGGCCGCAGAGATTGTGCGAGGCGCCAATGTTAGCCCTTCCAGAGGGCATGGAGGATTTTGTGGTGTACTACGATGCGTCCATCTCGGGTTTGGGTGCAGTGTTGATGCAGAGAGGGCACGTTATTGCTTACGCTTCGAGGCAGCTGAAGCCTCACGAGGCGAACTACCCGACGCATGATTTGGAGCTGGGGGTTGTTGTGTTCGCCCTCAAGATTTGGCGTCATTACCTCTATGGGGTTTGTTGTACCATCTACACGGACCACAAGAGCCTGAGGTGTCTCATGGACCAGCCGAATCTGAACATGAGGCAGCGTCAATGGCTTGACGTGGTAAAGGATTATGATTGTGAGATCCTTTACCATCCGGGGAAAGCCAATGTGGTGGCTGACATGCTTAGCCGTAAGGCAACGCCGATCCAAGATATCTGCCTAAGGATGACAGTGGTGACTCTGCTGCTAGAGCGGATCCGCAAGGCTCAGCAGGAGGCTATGAAATAGGAACATCAGAAGAGTGAGCGGATTGTGGGGCAGGTTTCCTCCTTCGACTATGATAGCCGAGGGCTACTAACTCTTCACCGTAGGGTGTGGGTCCCTTATCGTGGAGGCGTGCGCCAAGTTCTGATGGAGGAGGCGCACAAATCCCGGTTCTCCATTCATCTCGGGGCGATAAAGATGTATAGGGATCGTCGTCTGGACTATTGGTAGCCCTGCATAAAGCGGGATGTCGCATGGTACGTGGAGCGGTGCTTGACCTGCAGGAAGGTCAAGGCCGAGCATCAGAGACCGCCCGGCAAGATGCAGCTGTTGGATATTCCGCTATGGAAATGGGAAGACATCACGATGGATTTTATCACCAAGCTTCCCAGGACCGCACGGTGAGTGGATTCAATCTGGATCATCGTCGATCGATTGACCAAGAGGGCCCACTTTATCCCGATTTAGGAGAGCATCTCGGCTGAGAATTGGTCAATATCTATATCAGGGAGGTGGTGGCGCGGCACAGGGTGCCAGTTTCGGTGATTTCGGATAGGGATATGCGGTTCACATCCAGGTTTTGGAAAAATTCCATGACGAGTTGGGTACTCGTCTACACTTCAGCACCGCCTTTCACCCGCCGACGGATGGCCAGAGCGAGCAGACCATCCAGACACTAGAGGACATGCTGCGGACATGTGTTTTAGACTTCGGAGGTAGCTGGGATACCTACCTTCCATTAGCGGAATTCTCGTATAATAATAGCTATCATGCGAGTATCGACCGTCCCCCCTTCGGGATTTTGTATGGGAGGAGCTACAGGACCCCGATATGCTGGGGCGAGGTTGGCCAGAGGGTCATGGGGAGCACCGAAGTAGTGCTCAAGACGACAAAGAAGATTCAGCAGGTCCGGAGCAGGCTTCAAACTACTCAGAGTCGGCAACAAAGTTATGCCGAAAAGCGTCGATCAGACCTGGAGTTCCAGGTCGGGGATATGGTTCTCCTGAAAGTGTCGCCTTTGAAGGGCGTCATCCGATTCAGGAAGTGGGGCAAGTTGGGTCCCAGGTTTATTGGACTATTTAGGGTTGTAGACTGGGTGGGCAAGGTGGCGTACCGGCTGGATCTTCCAGCCGAACTCAGTCAGATCCACAACACTTTCCACGTCTCCCAGCTACGGAAGTGCCTGGTGGACGACTCAACGGTGATACCCTTGGAGGACATTCAGGTTGATGACAGCCTGAATTACATCGAGCGGCCTGTAGCGATCATTGAATGGAAGTCGAAGGATTTGAGGAACAAAAGAGTGGAACTCGTGAAGGTGTAATGGCAGCACTGGAAGGGGTCGGAATGGACTTGGGAGGCGGTGGACGAAATGATGGAGCATTACCTCGAGTTGTTTCAGGAGTGAGCAGCATACTTCGAGGACGAAGTCTAAAATAAGTGGGGGAGATTTATAGCACCTGGTTCTTGGTGTGTATTCTTGTATTTAATTCTTTAAATGAATTGAAATTTTGGCCTAGGACTCGGCGAGTCGAAGGACTGACTCGCCGAGTAGAAGCGGGATGAGACGCGGAGTTTAAGTTGTGGACTCGGCGAGTCAGGTCTCGGACTCGGCGAGTAACCGCTGTCTGGACAAAAACCCTAATCCAGGGGTTTGCACCCTATTTAAACGACCTTATGCAACCTCCATCACTCCTTTATGCTCCCAAACACCCTTCACTGAAACCCTAGCCGTTTTTGAAGCAATCCAAGCCTTGTTGGTGGATTTTGGTGCTTGTGATCTTAAGAAGGAAGGAGAGAAGCTTGAGGAAGCAAGTAGAGATCAAGGGAACCTGAGTTTGTGCACCTTCTTCAGCTCATTGAAGGTAAAAAGTTGTGACCTTGATCATTCATTTGTTAGATCCCTCTTTAGGGAGGTTTAGGGCTTTTATGAGCCATTTTTGGTGGCCATTCATGTTTGCAAATATGGTTGGAGGTTTAAGCTTTTGAATCACATCATGAAAGGAGTCACTAGGCAGATTTGGGTTGCTTTTGCACCCATGAAAGGTCCCATGTGCCATATGAGCTTGTTTTATGTCCTTTTGAGCTCAAAGTCCCATGCAAGCACTTAAAGTTTGTAACTTTATGTGCTAGATCGATTGTAAAAGCTTGGATCTATCTTTTGATCAAAGGATGTACATCAGAAAGCAAAGATTTAGGGTATGGATGTGACCAACTCGGCGAGTGCATTCTTGGACTCGGCGATTCCAGAGGGTTCTGTCCCATTCTGTGGAGGGTCAAAAGGACCCAGTTGAGTGTGGAAAGGTTTAAGGGGGGTCTTCGGGGAGTGACCCAACGTTTTGGACTAAGCCATTGATCTGAAAGTTCATGGGACTCGGCGAGTGCACGAAGGTGCTCGGCGAGTCCAAGGCAATCTTCATAGAACTCGACGAGTGGTTCATACAACTCGGCGAGTCGAGGTCAGAACGTGTTCATCGGATGAAGATTAACTCGACGAGTTGTTCATACAACTCGGCGAGTCGGATGAATGACCATTGAGTATCAGTTAGGAAGTGAACTCGTCGATTCATTGCCTAAATCGACGAGTAGAGACAGGAGTAAGGACAATCGACTGGATATGGACTCGGCGAGTTGGCAAGCCAACTCGGCGAGTCGGGTCAACTGGAAGTTGAATTTGACTTTGACTTGACTTTGGTTTGGAATCGTTCAGGGGTAAAATAGTCATTTTACCCTGGGAATAGTATGAATGTCTGATTAAGTGTTTTATGGAAGTATAGCCGGGGGATCACCGGAGCAGCTGTCAGACATTCGCGAATCAGTTTTTCAGCTGCCAGCCTTTTGAGGTGAGTTACCTTCCAGTAGGGGTGGGTCTAAGGCCACAATGCCGGCCCACCAAGTAGGAGTATTTTAGAAGATGATTTTCTTTGTGATAATTATCTTGGTATGGATACGTGTTTGGTTATGAGACATATCTGTATGATATGTTACGTGTACGATAGGGATAGTTTTCCCCTAACAGTGGTCCTTAGGACCGAAGGGTAGTTCAGTACTCGTATATGCCTGGTTGTATGCTTATACCTTGTTGTTGTATGCTAGTAGTAGGGGGTGGAATAGACCCCAGTTAACGGTTGAGAGATACCGATGATGAATACCGGTTGAAAGATACTGATGATGATTACCGGTTGTAAGATACCGATGATGACTACCGCTTGAAAGATACCAATGATGATTACCGGTTGAAAGATACATATGGTATTGTATGGTATGTTGTATGATGGGGGAACTCACTAAGCTTTGTGCTTACGGTTTCAGTTTTTGGTTTCAGGTACCACTTCGTCTAAGTGGAAGGAGCCAGCGGCGTAGCATGACATCACACACGTATGATTTTCCACACGAAGTTTTCTGGGATTGTACTCTGATTTGATATTTTTTTATGACGTGGGTTTCGAACATGATACATTGTTTTATGAAATGACGTGTTGGCACGATATTTTATAATGAATGCTTTTTCTGAAATAAATAATTAAAATGAAATTTTTGGGCTTAAATTTTGGGATGTTACACTTCATGTCTATAAAGTTGTTTTCGTAACAATCTCCAATAGATTACTTTGTAATTTCATTGGCAAAGTCTTGGTGACTTTGGTGCTGTGGCATTTTGAAAGGATCATTGCATAAAATGTTAGAATCAAACATATTCTAATAGTGGAAAGAATTCAATACTCTTAATCTTGTTATAAGGATTAGGAATTGTGAAATGAGTATCATTGGAAATGTTTTCAATTAATATATTTCACAAAGTAAGAACCATAGGTAAACATAGTATGCATGCTTGGAGCATGGGACATATTGTTACAATTCTAGTATTAAGTTTATTATTCGAAACATTATACAATGAATAATGTGTAATCGATATGGTGATTAAATAATAAGTGTTTTATTTATACTCAAAGTTTGAGACCATATTGGATACGATTATTCTTATTTTGCACTTCGGATGTTTTGACTTCCAGAATAACTAGGTTATTCAGACACCCACAATCAATCATACTTTGGAAGTAGGTAATGAGGTAAGACTGTCATGAATCCGACTGTAGATTTTCTAAAGTGTTTAGTCATAGAAAAAGTCTGTTGCAGTGTTCATGAGTGCTCCTAAAATAAGATTTGAGTATTGGGTTAAACCTACACTCATTTAATCGCTTCATGGATTTTTTCACGAGTGATTAGTGAGACGATAATATATTATATTCTTGAAACGAAGAGATATGAGTTGTTGTTTACGAGTCGGTTGCACATTGTTAATACGTAAATGCATCAGTAACTTGATGTTATAAAACATATTATTGTGTGTGATTTGATGAGTAAATTGTGCAAGCATATGAGTCGACGTTTATCCGTTCCTTTTACCGTAAGTGGGATAAAAGCGATATATGTGGGCCCCTCAATGATTTAGTGATGACACCCTAAAGCGCTTGGCTAAGCCAAGACTGATTTGATTTGTTCAATTAGTCAACCATCATAAATCAGAAATCAGGAAACAACACATGAACAGAGAGTATGATTAAAATACATGTCTCATTTCATACAATATCTAGAATGGAGGAATATATGATCCCTTATCTAAAGGACGTGTTGCTGATAAGATCAGAGTTCAACAGCGGCTTTGAAAGCTAAGATTGCTAATTAGATTTTGAAATCGTACTTACAATAATAGTTATTAGACTTATCCAAGTGGGAGACTGTTAGACTAGGTGTCTAAGCCCATAACTATTTTTGGTATGTACTTGATTTGATTATAAGCATGGTCCTTTTGGGTTGCCTTCACTCATACAAATTCATAGGATGACAAGAGGAGAGCTAGTAGAATTTATTATATGAATAATTAATTCGTACTGAAAATGGTTTTATTAATATATTACAAGATTAATATATTATTTGAAAATCATATTATTTAATTAGTATTGACCAGAAATTAATTTGGAATTAAATTTAGTGGTCAAAAGAGACTAATTAAATAAAGGGGACTGATATTGTAAGTATTTGATAATTAATTGGGCTGATGGATTACCTTGGAATTAAGGTTGGTCGAATTCTATGGGAAGCCCATAATGAATTCGTCCAAGAGCTATTCTAGAAGGTGTGCATGGGCTGCTTAAGGCGTAAGAAGTCATATTAGGATTTCCACCTAAAACCCTAGCAGCCACAAGTATAAATAGACTCCTTGAATTGTGAAAATCAGATCTATGCTTCAAGAAACCCTAGAAGGCGGATTTCACCCTTTCTCCTAAGTCTTCCTTTGCAAGAGTGTTTGTGACTCCATTATAGGTGCAACACTTGGGGCACTAAGCTTTCAAAGGTCAAGGAGTTCTTATTATTACTACATAACAAGTTGAGGTAATCATTCTAACTTGTTTATTATGTTAATTTCGTAATAAGCATGCTAGATTATGTCATAACCCGAAATTTCCATTCTGAACAAACCATTTGAAGCCAATAGAAGTAGAACAGTTATAGTGAAAACTCAGATTTCGAGTATAAGTTTGGCAGTTTTCAGGTTTTTACACTTAAGGAGATATTAGGAGAGTGGATGCACTAGGGTTTTGTGCAACACTGTTATTCCAATACTCTAGGACATTAGAGTTCGTTCCAGGAATAAAAATATTTTCTGCCAAAAATACCTCCGAACTATAAATAGAATTTTGAACCAAATTGGTTCATTTGTTGGATTCCATTTAGAGAAAAGTCAAAATTCTCTCTCACGGATCTTCGGGTTTTTATCCCAAATTATGAGTACTTCGATCCAGTTATGTTATATAGCTTAGATTGTGTTTAGAAACACCAATTACATATCAAATCTGTGAGACTCGGGAGTTTACCGCCCAAGAACGTTCTTGGGGAGTAAACTCCAATATGTGGCTTAAATGCTACTTAGTCCTTTCCCCGTGATTTGTAACTACCTTAGACTTGTATGCTAGTGTGTATATGACTAGAAATCATCAAAATCGGATTAAGACCCCAAGATTTGGGAGTTTACCGCCCAAGAACAGTTGGGGAGTAAACTCCATTTTAAGGTCCTAAAGGGTTCCAATGACCCTCAAAGCTTTAGAACTCGAACTAGAACCCACCATTGCATGCTTAGGACACCAAAAGCTATTAGAAACAATGATGAAAGTGAGTTCACGGCCAAGGAGCTTCTTGGGCCGTGAACTCCATGTTTAGGTGCCAAAATGCTTTGAAACACTTCCTTAAGCCAAGAGACAAATTAGGACAAGTACCCTAGTGTGTTTGGGGCTAGCAAACACCACTAAAACACCAAGAAAAGGGAGTTTACGGCCCAATATATTTTAGGGCCGTGAACTCCAATATATGGTACCAAATGGTGCCATAATTCCTCCTAAAGCCTTGAACAATTGCCTAGAACATATCCTATGTGAGTATGGGACTTGAAAGCATCATAAACACCCTACCAAGGGAGTTTACAGCCGTAAACTCCAAGGGATATGGTCCCAGGGCCGTAAACTCCTCAAAAGAGTTAATAAGAAGCCCAAACACTTGTTTAAGCCTTGAAGCAATTCACCACATGAGTTGTATAATTGTTAGACTTCATTTAGAGACTTTGTTGAGAGTTTACAGCCAGGAGTTTACTCCCCTGGGCCGTAAACTCCAAAACATATGGCCATTAGACCATAAAATCCCATTAGGGGCATTGAACTCCTTTGTTGCAACCCATTAGCCTCCTAGCACTTGACCAAAAGTGTTTTCCTCGCGTTTAAATGTTTATACTTGTATAATTAGTGTTTTAATCACTAATTATTTATATACATATGTCTTCATATGTAATTAGGATCATTGTGTGTGTCTAAAGTCTTCACTTGACACCAAGCACTTGTCCGATCCTTCCTTACGATAACAGCCCGTTCAATTCTAGTCACCTACTGCAGGTGAGTTCATACCCCTTAATCAATGTTTTAAAATGTTTTAAATGTTTTATGGGGGGGGGGGGGATACAAGTAGAATTATGCTAGTTATTATATCAATCACATGCGATTAATAAGTAGAATTACACTAGTTATTATATCAATCACATGTGATTAATATGCAGCATCCAAATGATTGGCTACACATTAGCCGTTTTACCAAACAGTTTCCTTCAAATGACTTTTATAAAAAATTTATATGTTTTAAACTCCTTATTACACTGTATATTTTACTATATATATCACATTTCAAACGTATTTACAATTGTGTTCCAAACAAATATTTCCTTATACTTAAACTGTTTTATCAAACCTATGCCTTCAAACCATTTTATTGGTTGACATCAAGTCGATATTTTCTGAAAATAATAATTATGTCCAAATGTTTTACAAAACTTATTTATGCTTTTATATTATAAATTGCATGCCTCTATATGTATAGTTATATAAGAAATGTTTAAAAGACTTAGGAAGGCTATCCACCCTATTTCCTTTTCGCACTTGAGATATGGTCTGGTGGGATATCAAGTACTCATCCGAAGGTCGTTTAAATATTAGTTATATATAATGTCTACATATATAGTCATAAAAGGTCCTTCCAGTTCATCCCATGCCCTTGGGTAGTAAGGGTATACATCCGTGTCCATACGTACCAGTTAGATTACTAGTAAACTACCATATGGGTAGTTTAGGAAGATACTAGAACACTTACTAGAACGCGATATCATACAATGAGTCAGTTCATTCATGAGTCAATACTTTCTAGAACATTACAGTACATTACATATATAACTATACTAGGAAGAGAACATATACAACGATACTAGAACGAGTACATTACTATACTTGCTAGATAGAGAGAGAACACACATTACAGCTAGCACACGTCGAACATTTCCGTACATTACACTTACATTAATACGTTCATAAAATTGTGATCCACTGTATCGGAGCATGCCTTAAATGTCATGGCCCGAGTTGTAGCCAGAGTCTCTTGAAAGGAGAGCGTGAGTTTGCGTATAGATCTATACTGGATTGACTATCCTACACCTTGTTGCTAGCTACAGCGGGACCTGCAAGTCTGCGGGTGCCAAACGTCATACCTTATTACGACCATTCTTATGTCGTTGTTACCAGTCAATAGTATGGTACAATTAATCACATGATGCCTTAATATAAATCCGGTTTAAGGTAATTAGTACAGCAATAGTTCTTATAGCGCTACGTTTTAGTACTACATTAATTTTCCCTGTACATATATTTAGTGATCTCTTCACTTAAAATATAAATGTAAAAACTATATTTTGTGAATAATAGTTACACTTGGGAAAATTACACACTTTTACATAACACGAACAGTTAGAACAGTTAAGTCTTGGTAGAAGACTACATTGAGAATAGTTAGGTCTTGGTAGAAGACACCCTTATATAATAGTAGGAATCATAGGGATTTCTAGAGTTTTTCAAATGTTTACAATTGTTTTACAAACATTTTCCATACTTACAGTTCATTTACATTTTCCATACTTACGGTTCATTTACATTTTCCATACTTACAGTTCATAAACTTACGAACTCTTACATACAAATTAAGCCACTAAAATATTTATGATCTCACCAGCTTCAAAGCTGATACTCGCTTTCAAAATTACTTGTATCCTTAGGTCATCATAGACAGGTACCGATGCAAGGAGAAAGGAAGATGGAGCTTGTTCAAGACTCATCTTTCATTTTGATTTATGCTTTAGTGTTTATCAAAATTTGACAGAACACTTGTATCATAATTATATTATTAATGCAATGGATGATGTTGTTGCTTGTTTACTACTTTTCATTGTTGTGATACTGTACATGACGTTCTCCGCCCCAGAACGTTTCCGCTGTTCTTGGTTTTGGGGTGTGACAGATTGGTATCAGAGCATTGTTTATAGTGAATTAAGTATATCAACCCATAAAAGATATACTAACTATAAATACATAAGGGATTAAAAATACTCTGACCTAGATTTTATACTTTACAATTGTGTTTCAAACAAATGTTCTTTATACTAAACTGTTTTATCAAACCCATGCCTTCGAAACCATTTTATAGATCGACATCAAGTCCATCTTTTCTTAGAAAATATTTATGTTCAAAGGTTTTACAAATCTTATTTTATGCTTTTATATTATAAATTGCATGCCTCTATATGTATAGTTATATAAGAAATGTTTAAAAGACTTAGGAAGGCTATCCACCCTATTTCCTTTTCGCGCTTGAGATGTGGTCTGGTGGGATATCGGGTACTCGTCCGAAGGTCGTTTCAATATTAGTTATATAACATATGTACATATATAGTCATAAAGGCCCTTCCAGTTCATCCAATGCCCTTGGGTAGCAAGGGTATACATCCAGGTCCATACGTACCGGTTAGATTACTAGTAAACTACCATATGGGTAGTTTAGGAAGATACTAGAACGCGATATCATACAATGAGTCAGTTCATTCATGAGTCTATACTTGCTAGATAGAGAGCACTTACATTACAGCTAGAACATTTCATTACTATGAGTACATATACAACTATACTAGAGAAGAACATATACAACTATACTAGAGAAGAACATATCCAACTATACTAGAGAAGAACATATACAACTATACTAGAGCAGAACATATACAACTATACTAGGAAGAGAACATATACAACGATACTAGAACGAGTACATTACTATACTTGCTAGGTAGAGAGCACGTACATTACAGCTAGAACAGTTCATTACATTACATATATATGAATACGTTAATTATTGTGATATATATCGGAGCATGCCTTAAATGTCATGGCCCGAGTTGTAGCCAAAGTCTCTTGAAGGGAGAGCGTGAGTTTGCGTATAGATCTATACTGGATTGACTATGCTACACCTTGCTGCTAGCTACAGCCGGACCTGCAGATCTGCGGGTGCCAAACGTCATTCCGTTTTACGACCATTCTTATGTCGTTGTTACCAGTAAATAGTATGGTACAATTAATCACATGATGCCTTAATATAAATCCGGTTTAAGGTAGTTAGTACAGCAGTAGTTCCTATAATACAACACTACAGTACTACATTTATTTTCCCTTGCATATATTTAGTGATCTTTTCACTTAAACATTTAATATAAAAACTATATTTTGATAATGATAGTTACACTTGGGAAAATTACACACGTTTACAAGAAACGAACATATAGAACAGTTAGGTCTTGGTAGAAGACTACATTTAGAACATTTAGGTCTTGGTAGAAGACACCCTTATATAATAGTAGGAATCATATGGATTTCTAGAGTTTTTCAAACGCTTGCAGTTGTTTTACAAACATTTTTATACTTACAGTTCATTTACATTTTCCATACTTACAGTTCATTTATATTTTCCATACTTACAGTTCATAAACTTACAAATTCTTAAATACAAATTAAGCCACTAAAGTACTTATGATCTCACCAGCTTCAAAGCTGATACTCGCTTTCAAAATTACTTGTATCCTCAGGTCATCATAGACAGGTACCGATGCAAGGAGAAAGTAAGATGGAGCTTGTTCAAGACTCATCTTTCATTTTGATTTATGCTTTAGTGTTTATCAAAATTTGACAGAACACTTGTATAATAATTATATTATTAATGCAATGGATGATGTTGTTGCTTGTTTACTACTTTTCATTGTTGTGATACTATACATGACGTCCTCCGCCCCAGAACGTTTCCGCCGTTCTTGGTTTTGGGGTGTGACAGATTAGGGTTTATTGCTTTGGTATTCAATGTTGTATGTTCAAATTAGAAAAAACTAGATCAAAGCAATTAGGGTTGCATGTATACAAAAGGAATGATGTTATGCTCAAAACCTAACATAAAATTTGTCAGAATTTTCTCTGTCTAATGAGATTGACTTAGAGAAATTTGATCGCCAGTTCTTTTCACCTTAATACCAATAATTGTATCAACTTCACCAATATATTTCATCTTAAAATTTGAGGATAGGTATTTCTTTGTCTCATGAATACCTTCTAGATGAGTGCCAATGATCAACATATCATCAACATAAAGACATAGTACTACTATGTAATCGGATGTGTATTTGGAATAAATACACATGTCAGCACTATTGTGCTGAAATCCGAAAGCAATCACAGTGGTTTCAAAAATCTGATGCCACTATTTGGGAACTTGCTTCTACCCGTACACGGATTTCACAAGTCTACAAACATTGTTATTTGTCCGGGTATCATGAAACCTTCACGATGCTCTAAGTAAATCTCCTCCTTAAGATAACCATTCAGAAAGGCAGTCTTAACATCATTTTGATGAATGTACAATCCTTTCAAAGATGACATTGCTATGAGAGTTCTAATAGAATTGGTCCTGGAAACTGGGGCATAGGTATAAAAATAATCGATACCTTCTCGCTGCTTGTAGCCTTTAGCAACTAATCTTGCTTTATAGGCAGATATGGACCCATCTGGATGATATTTTCTCTTGAATATCCATTTGGATCCTACAGGTCTCCTCCCCTTGGGTAGATCAACTAAATCCCAAGTTCCATTACTCATAATTGAGTCCATTTCATCATTGATGGATTCCTTGGACAAAGGAGCATCTCTAGATGACATGGTTTCATTAAAGGTCTTAGGATCATCATCCAAGTTAATGGAAAAGATGACCTCTCTTTTCACTTTCTTATGTGTTCATTCAACCAAATATGAATAGAAATCTTCTCCAAAACTTTTCTTTATTCTAGCCCTAGTACTTCTCATTGGTTCCACCACAATAGGAGGAGGTGGGAGTGTTTCTCAAGAAGTACTTATTGGTGTTGTAAGACTATAATTTTCATCATCCCTAGAAAACTTGTCCTCAAAGAATTCCACATCTTTCGATTCTACAACAACACATGATTCAATATCTGATAATCGGTAAGCCTTGCTATTGTGAGCAAATCCAATAAATATACTCTTATTAGCTCGTGCTCCCAATTTGGTTCGCTTAGGATCGGGAGTCCGATAATAAGCAACACGCCCCCACACTTTCAAATAGTCTATGTTAAGCTTTCTACCTTTCCCCAAATCATAAGGGATTGTAGGAATCACACGACTAGTGATCCTATTATGAACATAAAAAGCAGTCAATAGTGCTTCGATCCCCCACAAATTGTTTGGTTGACCTGATTGGTTCAAGATACAGTTGACGATCTCACAAAGGGTTTGGTTTTTTCTTTCAACCAAACCATTATGTTGGGGAGTATATGGTGAAGTTCTCCCATGTTTGATTCCATTCTCTTCACAAAATGTGTCAAATGCTTGGTTGAATTATTCTTTGCCTCTGTCCGAGCGAAGAATTTTGATGTGTCTTTCAAGTTGAGTTTCAACTTCAGCCTTATACATTTTAAATGCATCAAAAGCTTCATTTTTTGATCTCAACAAATAAACATGTAGATATCGACTAGAGTCATCACATAATGTGATGACATACCTTTTTCCTCCTCGAGTAAGTATTCCATTTAATTTACATATATATAAGAATGAATCAACTTAAGTAATGATGTATTTCTCATCACTGATGGAAGTGGTTTCTTTGTAAACTTGATTTCACACAAGTTTCACATTTTTCAAAATCTTTTGAGTCATACTTTAACATTCCTTTAGTTTGAATTGTTTCCATATTTTTAACATTAGGGTGTGCTAAACGTTTATGCGATAAAAAAATTGAAAACACAAAGTTACTAGAAAAATTCACTTCATTCATATTAGCAATCATTCCATCAGTTACTGTTAGGATAAAAAACAATATGACGAATGCGGAATCAGAAGAACAACTATGAATTAATCACAATAAAATTGTAAGTAATCTGTTAAAGTTATTGTGTATCATTGATTTAGAAATTGGACGTACAAAGAAACATTTTTGAGAAAAAAGCTTACCTAACAAGCTAATCTAATGACTATATATATATATATATATATATATATATATATATATATATATATATATATATATATATATATATATATATATATATATATATATATATATATATATATTGTAACATCTATAAAAATCAGGCCAAATTTAAACTTTTTAAAACATTTAGAAACCAACAATTATTACCAATTTGTTTTAAAAACAATTCTATACCAGAGTATCCCAGAAACATAGTCATAAAAAGTGAGGAGCTATACAATCATGCCTTTGCCTTCTTGCGATCATCTAATGTACCTGAAACAATAAGCTGAAACTGTAAGCCCGAGGATTAGTGAGCTACCCCCAAAATACCGATACACATACAATCCACATAACCATTTCAGCAATATCATAACATAACAACTAAAACAGAACAACACGTAACGGTTCCACACGTTCACAGACTGGAATACCCCTGGGCCCACAGTGTGAGTCAGGAATCCCTACCGAGCCCTCAGTTCACATCTGTATTGCCATCGAGCCCTCAGTACGAGTCTGGAATGCCTACAGGCCCCTCAGCTTGTATCTGGAATGCTCTCGAGTCCTCAGTATGAGTCTGGAATGCCTACCGGGCCCTCAGCTCATATCTGGAATACTCTAGGTTTTGTTGGCTACCGCACGGAGCAGTACCACCTCAAACCATCCCACATTACATGTCGACATGTAACGTAACTAATGCACATACAAATAATCATACAATATCACAGGTAGTCCTACAGGTATACCAGAGTAGCATATCAACTGGCATACATCACTAACTCATACTCAACATATCAACAACTACTAGAGTATAAAATCCAATGGGCCGGCCTTGGTGCCTTAGACCCCTTAGTATAGTGTGGATAACTTACCTGACATTGCTGAAGTCCCGCAGATAAAACTCCAGCTGCTGGTTGACAGGTTCCCGAACTGTCAACATCAAACAATACCCTATTAATAATTGGGTTCCAAACCCAAGGTCCAACTCACAGTACAAAAGTCAAAAAGTCCAATAATGGGCCAAAGCCCAAAATATGGCCCAATCTTCCAAATTGGGCCCAAACCTCTTCATGGTCTTTCCTTAAGGCCCATCCAATTATTCCAATCCAATTCCCATGACCCAATATCACATAATCATAAAGGCCCAAACTATGGCCCATCTATGGCCCAATTTTCCAAATTGGCCCCAGTCCTCACATGGGCCTTATCCTAAAGTCCATTTAATTACTTTAGTCCATTAACTTGTTCTTGGATGTCCCATCAATAGTCCAATAGCCAAAGCTCAATAGGAAGGCCCAACTCAAGGCCTATGTGAAATTAGGGTTTCAAATAAAATGACAATTAGGGTTAAGTGTTTCTCACTTAACCCATTAAGGACTTAATCCATTAAGTCCCTCACTTTACTAAATAAGTCTTATGACGTGATTGGGTTTAATACCTAAGTCCATTCCATTGGCCTAAATGTGTGTCCCGATAAGTCCAAACCTATAATCCCAAAATTAGGGTTTTATGCCATTAGTGTTTCCAAACCCTAATTAAGGTTTCCTACCCAATCTTGGCCCATTAATCAATTGGTTGGGCTTTTAGATCACTTTGGGCCTCATTAGGCCAACTAGGGTTTATTTGAGCCCATTAGGGTTTCATTGATCCCACATTGTCCAAACATCCCCCAAACGAGGTCCAAACGCAATCAAAGCACACCGCCACCCGACACGGCGGCCGGTGGCGGAAACCACCATCCTACGTTGGTGGTTTTCAAGCTTTTATTATCATTCCAATACCGACTATAGATTACAACCCAATATCCAATACACACGACATACACTACATCACACTCACAGTGATTAAAAACACACACACACAAACACACCTAGCCACCTTATGGCGGCAGGTGGCTGAACATGGGGGCAGTTCGCATGAGTTCCGGCCAAATGATCGCGTACACCCTATCTGTTTACAAAACGACCCCAACCACCCACCTGGTGGCGTGAGGCGGCACCGGAGACCCAAGAGGCGGACAGCAGTGGCAACTAACGGTGGCAAGGGTTGCCCCTCTTTACTCCCAACGTCCCAGTGTCGGTTTTCTCCTTCCGGGGTGGCGGCGGTTACTTACGATCTAGAACAGTAGAAACGAGGGGTCATCATTTGCAACCCACGTTGGCGACATCTTCCTTACAATGGAACCCGCAGCGGCGAATATCTGAGAAATGCGACGGCGATGCTCGGACTCTACTGGCAGCGGTTAGAAGGTCACGTATCGGTGACGCCCATGAGGCTACCATCTTCTCCAATTATCACTGACGCAACGCCCGATTCCGGTTTCCATCAGTGTCAGTTATTGCCGGCGACAGGGGTCGTTGACGGTGCTAGGTGGTCGGGGATGGCAGCGGCACCGGAGATGGGTGAGGTGAGAGTGGCAGCTGGAGGCTGAAGAGGGAGTGAAGAAGGTGACGACCGCTCTCGGGTTATGGTTTTAGGAGGCAATGAAACAGTTTTATACCTCCCTCCATCAAACTAGTATCCATATTGACAAAACTCGCCCCTCCCTCTCGTTTCCTTTCATATTAAGTCCCAAAATTACCATTTAGCCCCCGACTCCATAAAATCCTTTCAACTTTGATCCAATATTTACCAAATAAACCCCATCTTTCATAATTTATTAAAATTTTGGTACAATACTTACCAAACACACCCTGACTTCTTAATTCCTTTTCAAAATAGATCCCAAAATTACCTTTTTAACCCCCAATGATTCAATCCTTGTCATTTGGCTTCTCGAAACCCACACCCCACTGATTATTACTTGATTTTGGACAATAATAATATAATATAATGATAAAAATACTTCTTGGGGTTCCGGGTTTATTATTTTAATTATTTTATTTAAAATGGGATGTTACAACTCTCCCCCACTTAAATTTGATTTTGTCCTCGAAATCGTTTCTTGTAATCCCTTACACGCCAAACAACTTGAGCAACATGGCCACAATTACGACCATAACCCCAACCTTTCCAAGGCAACCATATCCAACTCTCGCTGGGTTCTAAAACCTGAAAATAAGCGAGTCCCTTACAATATGATCACATTTGCTCAATCTGAATTTTGAAGTCTTGAGATGGAATTCATTGCACTTAACTCCCAATTGGCTACTCAACTGTTAATAACTTGAGATTCCCACCCGATAACAGAGTCACAAATCCCACACTGCTACCTGTAATTCTCTTCTTGACAAGAGATTAGGTACTCCTTCAAGAGACATTCGTCTTGATAACCAATTCCTAGCAATATAATGAACAACGAGATGTAAACTGGGTGATGAACCCTCTTGGGTCAACACTACAATGTTTCCTTTGTTTCCTGAATTGCATACACCTAATGACCGCCTCATAAGCTCAAACACTCATACCTGGCCCAATCAGCCTCAGGCTGGAATACCAGGCACGTCCCCGATGGGTCCAGTCATCTTCAGGATGGAATACCCTAGATCATAACACCACTATATACGAACTCTCGTGTACACTCACAACTCTAGGTTCAAGGGCCTACTTGAGTATTTCGCATAAACTCTTCTGATTCCTCGTAGCTGATTACGGCTCGCCCGAACCTCAACAATGTGTCCATTCTGAAAGCGTTCCAACAGAAGAATGAAACTACTAGGATCACTAGGCCCACAGCCTATGATTAGGATACCCCTACATGGCCTCAGCATAGGTCTGGATTGCCTCTGAGCCCACAGCATGAGTCTGGTATGCCCCACCTGGCCCTCACCAGCACTAAAATATTATCGCCAACCTCGGCGACCAACTGACCCAGAGTTGGAATACAACCTAATCCTGGGGTCACAAGCCTGCTCAATCCTTCGAGCATGTAAACTGAAAGGGCACAATCCTTGCCCTAGAAAATGACATTCAAATCCTATCAATAAACCATTTTAATTCCAGTTACATAACTCCAGCTAAACATAATCATTACTCCTTTCCGGAGTCCCCGTGATTCACATTCCGGCCTCGAGCAAAACCCCAAAGCCTCAAATCTAGAAATGCATGTGCTAGACTCTCCCGCTTAACCCACGAAATGTAACAAGTACAAAAATCTCCCTGATCCAAAGTAATTGCAACCCTCTGCTCATCAGAATAGGTCCCAGTAACAAGTCCCGGTACTGGAAAACTCGCCTAGCTCCTCTCCCTGCCATCATTACAGCTGCTAAAGCTGTTACGGCAGTCGCTTCAGTAATGGATGCATAACGCTCGTCGAAATACTCAACCATGGTTGTCTTAATAGACCCAAACATCTCCGATAACGGTCCTCGGATGATCTCAATCACCTCCTCCAGGGTGATCTTACTGACACGGTCCTCTAACAATGCTGGCCTATCCTGGCTGCGAGCTCCTGATCCTAACCCAGATCCGATCTCAAGACGTGTCGTAACCACCATTTTGGTGATACACCAAAAAAATCTCTGACAACCCATATAATGACCAAGAACCAATTCTCTACCAAACCCTAGGGGTTGTGACTTCCTTGGTACGCATATGGGTCCTGTGCTTTCAGTAGTACGGGTCCATGCTACCTTCCACACTTACCCATATTTGTCTCAAGTATCACCACAACACCCTAACAATATACATAATCATAGAGAGCACTCAATCCTCACTCCTAGAGGAATGCTAAATATCTAGTAACTAGCCTCCCGACCTCTCACGACCCACCCATCCATGAAACTTCCATCAACCCTACAACACTAGTGTATGCTAGCCATACATAACGCTGGACCCCATAGACTTTTGAATATCCGATCCTACCCTAAGCCCTAATCAATAAGAATAGAACATAAGGCTAAATCAAACATTCTCATGCTATAAGATCTTAATTATATACAGTATCGATGCATACACAAGTAACTATAGTAATGATGTCAATCTTATATAAGGAAAACCCTAGGCTAGCATGCATCATGTAATCAGGCAATTTTATCATGCAATTCCTGAAGATCCCTAGCTTAGTAGTAGCATGTTGTTCTAACATATCACATAATCAAATAACTGTATGGTATTTTGGGGTCTACCTACTGGCTCCGAGTGATCGTACACCCTACATCCTCCTTTACTTATATTGAAAACCATTTTAGAAATCATTTTGAAAACCTTTCCTTGATTTGAGACTGGATTCACATGAATGTTCCTCCAATTCACTCAAACCAAGGCTCTGATGCCAACTTGTAACATCCATAAAAATCAGGCCAAATTTAAATTTTAAAACATTTAGAAACCAATAGTTATTACCAATTTGTTTTCAAAACAATTCTATATCAGAGTATCCCAGAAACATAGTTAAAAAAGGTGATGAGCTATACAATCATGCCTTTGCCTTCTTGCGATCATCTGATCTACCTAAAACAAGAATCTAAAACTGTAAGCCCGAGGCTTAGTGAGCTACCCCCAAAATACCGATACACATACAATCCACATAACAATATCAGCAATATCATAGCATAACAACTGAAACAGAACATCACGTAACGGTTCCACGGCTTCACAGACTGGAATACCCCTGGGCCCACAGTGTGAGTCTGGAATGCCTACCGTGCCCTCAAATCACATATGATTGCCATCGAGCCCTCAGTACGAGTCTGGAATGCCTACCGGGCCCTCATCTTGTATCTGGAATGCTCCCGAGTCCTCAGTATGAGTCTGGAATGCCTACCGGGCCCTCAGCTCATATCTGGAATACTCTAGGGTTTGTTGGCTACCGCACGGAGCAGTACCACCTCAACCCATCCCACATTACATGTTGACATGTAACATAACTAATGCACATACAGATAATCATACAATATCACAGGTAGTCCTACAGGTCTACCAGAGTAGCATATCAACTGGCATACATCACTAACTCATACTTAACATATCAATAACTATTAGAGTATAAAATCCAATGGGCCGGCCTTGGTGCCTTAGACCCCTTAGTATAGTGAGGATAACTTACCTGACATTACTGAAGTCCCATAGATAAAACTCCAGCTGCTGGTTGATAGGTTCCCAAACTGTCAACATCAAACAACACCCTATTAATAATTAGGTTCCAAACCCAAGGTCCAACTCACAGTACAAAAGTCTAAAAGTCCAATAATGGGCCAAAGCCCAACATATGGCCCAATCATCCAAATTGGGCCCAAACCTCTTCATGGTCTTTCCTTAAGGCCCATCCAATTATTCCAATCCAATTCCCATGACCCAATATCACATAATCATAAAGGCCCAAACTATGGCCCATTTATGGCCCAATTTTCCAACTTGGCCCCAGTCCTCACATGGGCCTTATCCTAAAGTCCATCCAATTACTTTAGTCCATTAACTTTTTCTTGGATGTCCCATCAATAGTCCAATAGCCAAAGCTCAATAGGAAGGCCCAACTCAAGGCCCATGTGAAATTAGGGTTTCAAATAAAATGACAATTAGGGTTAAGTGTTTCTCACTTAACCCATTAAGTCCCTCACTTTACTAAATAAGTCTTATGATGTGATTGGGCTTAATACCTAAGTCCATTCCATTGGCCCAAATGTGGGTCCCGATAAGTCCAAGCCCATAATCCCAAAATTAGGGTTTTTCACATGAAATAATGATTAGGGTTAAGGGTTCCTACTTAACCCATTAAGGACTTAATCTACTAATGACTTAATCCATTAAGTCCAATGTTGCATTTAGGTTAATTTTGCCAATGATTATTATTTAATATTTCAAGTTATTAAACAACCTCGTGTGTGTCCCGATAAATTCTCAAAATTAGGGTTTTCCAAACCCTAATTAAGGTTTCCTACCCAATCTTGGCCCATTAATCAATTGGTTGGGCTTTTAGGTCACTTTGGGCCTCATTAGGCCAACTAGGGTTTATTTGAGCCCATTAGGGTTTCATTGATCCCACATTGTCCAAACATCCCCCAAACGAGGTCCAAACGCAATCAAAGCACACCGCCACCCGACACGGCGGCCGGTGGCGGCAACCACCATCCTACGTTGGTGGTTTTCAAGCTTTTATTATCATTCCGATACCGACTATAGATTACAACCCAATATCCAATACACACGACATACACTACATCACACTCACAGTGAATAAAAAAACACACACAAACACACCTAGCCACCTTATGGCGGCAGGTGGCTGAACATGGCGACAGTTCGCGTGAGTTCCAGACAAATGATCGCGTACACCCTATCTGTTTACAAAACGAGCCCAACCACCCACCTGGTGGCGTGAGGCGGCAACGGAGACCCAAGAGGCGGACAGCAGCGACAGCTAACGGTGGCAAGGGTTGCCCCTCTTTACTCCCGACGTCCCAGCGGGTTTTCTCCTTCCGGGGTGGCGGCGGTTACTTACGATCTAGAACAGTAGAAACGAGGGGTCGTCATTTGCAACCCACGTCGGCGACATTTTCCTGACAATGGAACCCGCAGCGGCGAAAATCTGAGAAATGCGATGGCGAAGCTCGGACTCTGCTGGCAGCGGCTAGAAGGTCACGTATCGGTGACGCCCATGAGGCTACCATCTTCTCCAATCATCACTGACGCAACGCCCGATTCCGGTTTCCATCAGTGCCGGTTATTGCCGGTGACAGGGGTCGTTAGACGGTGCTAGGTGGTCGGGGATGGCAGCGACGCCGGAGATGAGTGAGGTGAGAGTGGCAGCTGGAGGGTGAAGACCGAGTGAAGAAGGTGACGACCACTCTCGGGTTAGGGTTTTAGGAGGCAATGAAACAGTTTTATACCTCCCTCCATCAAACTAGTATCCATATTGACACAACTCGCCCCTCCCTCTCCTTTCCTTTCATATTAAGTCCCAAAAATACCATTTAGCCCCCGACTCCATAAAATCCTTTCAACATTGATCCAATATTTACCAAATAAACCCCATCTTTCATAATTCATTACAATTCTGGTACAATACTTACCAAACACACCCTAACTTCTTAACTCCTTTTCAAAATATATCCCAAAATTACCTTTTTAACCCGCAAAGATTCAATCCTTGTCATTTGGCTTCTCCAAACCAACACCCCACTAATTATTACTTGATTTTGGACAATAATAATATAAAATAATTATAAAAATACTTCTTGGGGTTTCGGGTTTATTATTTTAATTATTCTGTTTAAAACGGGACGTTATATATATATATATATATATATATATATATATCTAGGGAAAAGTGACTATACCCTTAAGGGTATATAAGCTTAGGTACCCGAACACACCATAATAAGTCGTTTTGTTTGATATATTCATTATAATGTTCTTAAACTTCAACCCTAAGTTGATTATTTTCAAGATATTCGAAATTTCCGTATTATTTTTCTCTTAAATCACATCTTTTTGCCGAACACCTATTAGGCTATATATATTGTAGATGAAAATGAAAATTATGTAAGAAAAAGATAAATGTTTAATTTACAAAAATCTTGGAAGTAAATCAAGTTAGAAGTTAAACTACAAGAATTTTAGACAATTAGAATGTATTATATGATACAAAACAACATATTATGGTGAGTTTGGATACCTAACCTTATATACCCTTAAGAGTATATTCACTTTTCCCATATATATATATATATATATATATATATATATATATATATATATATATATATACATATATATAGGGAAAATAAAACATTTACCATAAAATAAAAACCCCTATCAAGACTAAAAAGTCTTCAATAATGAACCAAAATGCCCAATCAGTTTCACTATCTCAAATACTCAACAATCTCCCCCTAGATGTTGAAACCGATGAAGATCACGATTTCTAATCTTTTTGGCAGTTCTCCTCCTAAATTGTGAGACTCATCAAAACATGGGGTCTTCAAAAAGAGAAATCAGATATCATCTTCTAATGCGAACTCCCCCTTTAATAATCAAAACTTCCCCTTGAATCTTTAACAAATATCATGGAGAGAATCTGGAAAGTTAAGAAGAATCACCAAAAACCTACTCTATCACAAAGAGAAAGTTCGCTAACATGGATCTCTAGCAACCTACTCTATCTAAAAAAGCAAGTTCGCTAATATGGATCTCAAGCAACATATTCTATCACAAAGAGCAAGTTCGCTAATATGGATCTTCAAAACCCATCAGATTGATTTTCAGGATTTTGAGGTTTAGACAAAAGAAAAGAATAAGAAACAAATATTAGAATGGTTTGGAAAGAATTAGACCAAGAAAAAAATAATAAATGAAAATATTTTGGGTAGAAAATGGTAAAAGTGGTTAAATCCCAAGAAACTAAAAGAAATTAGGATTTAGGGTTAAATCTGCCAAGTTGTATAAACTCTGGGGACTGAAATTGTAACTTTAACCATCTTTTTCATTTGATCAGGTAAGAACACGTGACTTTGACTGAAAAAGTCAAAATAAAAAAACAAACTTCCGATGCGCTGAATTGATCATCATTAATCATCGTGAAGCCAAATCATTGCGATGAGATATGAAGACCAGAAAACTCGTGATTCAATTCCGAAACCAAATCCCGAATATGCTTCAACTTCGATTTCTGATATCAATTCCGAATTCAGTTTTTCAATTCCGATTCCAAAGTCTTCCGATGCTCTGAATTGATCGGAAGATGAACAGTAACTCAATGGATTCCGATTTAAATTTCTGATGATGGCGTTCCGATTGGTGATGTCAGTTCCGATTTAGAACCAGTGAGTGAGACACAACGACTCCAATTTCGAAACTGATTAGCAATATCATAAACGAATTTCACAATAAAGTACGATGCCAATAAATGATTTTAAAGTGTCGATTGCGTTTTGTTTTCGATTGTGACATCTAGTGCAATTCTGAATTCGGTTTTCTGTGCAATGAAAATTCCAATTACGTGAGATTTAATTCCAAAGACAAATACCAAAATTATTTCCGAAATCACCAAATAAATCCGATTTCAAGATTCATTCCAATTTTGATTTCGGAAATATGATTTGTTAATGTTCCGATGACGATTTCTCAAAAATACTGATTTCGGATTTTGATGGTGAAGGTTACCTCCGATCCTGAAGATAAAAGTTCTGATTTCTGAAATTTTGAATCACAATTCCGATTTTGACCCCTTAAAAATCATTTTGACAGCTAACAACCTTCTTTTTGCAGAAAATGTCAGATTTCAGCCTCCTTTTTCACTTTTTGACATCCTTCACACTTTCCAATCATGATAGAAAATTAGCTTTTTCAAAACTTGTGTTTTCAATTTCAGCCAATAAAAATCAATAAAAATTGATTTCTTCAACAAAAAGAACATGTTCATCACATTTCATGTTCTAAACATTTGAAATCTTTTGAACACAATCATTTGGAGTTTGGTAAATCTGAACATTTTGAAAAATAGACTTTCTATAAGGCACCATTCCTTCAAAATTATCATTAGAACATGAAAAATCTTTTGTTTGAGTTCCAATAGAACAAAACGTCTTTACTTTCACGATTTCTGAATTTTTGCATTGAGATTTGTCTTCAGAACTACTAGATTCGGAATGTAAAATTTCTGAAAAACCTGAACCTCTTGACCCCCCCCCCCCCCCCCTCAACAAATGCATCTGGAGTCACCTTTTTTTCAGAAACTTCAAGAACTTCAAGAACTTTATCAAGAACACCATGAACATCTTTTTTTTTTTCTCTAAGTTCTATTATATTTTCCTCAGAATTAAATGCACTTTGATAATTGAAAATTGCTTTAACAAATATTTGTCATCCTATACATGATTACTTTAAAATCAACCACAAGAAATCCATGTGAAATCACCAATCTTCTCATCAATATAGAGATTATACATATCAATGGCATTCTTCAATATACATTGACCAGGAACATCCCATAACATATATCCTTCTTTAAGACGAAACTTTGGATCTGTAACAATCTGACATAGACAGTAAACCAATTATTTTTGGTACAAATTGAAATACTTTTAGTACAACTTTTTGAAGGAAGAGTGTTGAACAACTATGCAAGTTTCCCTGAGATAGAGAATAGTTTGGAAAGATAAATACCTTTAGAGTCAAAAGTGAAAAACCGTCATGAAAAGCAAAGTGAGAATAAATCTTGAGTATTGAAGTGACTTATAGAATATTCAAGCTAAAGGGTACCTCCTCGAAGTGTGAAACTAGAAATAACTGGATGGGTAATGTAGTAAGAAAAAGATTGTGTAAGATACTCTTGAAGATAACCTTTTTCATAATGAAATGGTAAGTCTAAATCCTTAGAATTATGAACCAAGAAAGATATTAGTGAAAAAAGATGATCTCATACATGTATGGCTAGTATGTAGAAGTGCCTAACATGCATAGGTGGGTTCAAGTATCGAGGTTTAAAGAAGAATATAATATGATTTAAGGGAAAAAGAACTTGGAACTATAAAAAATTAAAGAAAATTTAGTGTACTAAAATACTCTACATTCATATATTACAGAGTTTGTATTGGTAAACCAAGACATACTATGAAAAGTAGTGAAGTGATAGAGTGACTATGTTGGTGTTGTTGTTGTTTAGAAGGATGAGTCATGTGGTTGGTACATTGAGAATTGGTAAGAACATAAATTGGAAAATGATTTATAACCAACTAAGGTGAGTATTATTATGGTTGTTAGACAGTGGCATGTATATCAAAGACCTAAAGGGGTGGTGTAACATCCTAAAAATCATGATAAAAATTATCATTTTTGAAACCATTTAATAACCCGTAAGTCTTACTAAAATTTGTTTGCAAGAAGTCATAACCATAAATCAGAGTATCCCAAAATCCTTTATCAATAAAATATCCAAAAGATGATGTGTACAATCATGCATTTACCTAGCAATCATGCATTCGCCTAGCCCTGATCATTTGATCTACCTTAAACCATGAATTCAAACAGTAAGCCAAAGCTTAGTGAGTTCCCCCAAAATACCACACACATCAAGATAGATAGAACAAGCAATGGGTCCAATCAGTCATCAAACTTTAATACGCTGGCCCAATCAAACATCACACTGGAATGCCATAATGAAATGGGTCCAATCAATCATCAAAGTGGAATACCCTAGCCCAATTAGTCATCAGACAGGAAAGCCATCATGCAACAGGTCCACTCATTCATCAGACTAGAAAACCCTGGCCTAATCAGTCATTGGACTGGAATTCCATCATCTAACGGGTCCAGTCAGTCATCAGACTAGAATACCCTGGTCTGTTGGCTCATACACAGAGCAGTAAAGCCTCACCCAAAACCACACTATGTCGACATATGGAACATATAAACATATAACCAACAAACATATAATCATGTAGATCTAACAAATCACTACAACATAGCAACATCCTATATACTAGGATACATAACCTAGTGGGTCGTCATTGGTGCCTTCGCCTCACCAGCATAGTGAGGAAAACTCACCTGAACGACTTGACAAAAGTTCAAAAGCTACCACAGCAACAAAACAACCAACCCAAGCTTCCTAAAGCCAAACCAAAACTAGCCTTTAGTTTAATGCTCAATTCTACCCAAGTTTGACCAAAAGTCATACTCGTCAAAAGTCAACGATCAACTTAGTTAAAGTCAACATCACATTGTAACCATTCCTTGGTCACATTGTGAGGATGTAACAAAAACACAATCATGATTCTGGGCACCATCATGTCGTGACACATCCCGAGTCACGTCGTGAGTTTTGGTTAGAAAGCCAAATCTTCATTAAGTGCTTAACTTCATAACAAGGCCCATAATCTCATATCTCGATCTTAAGTAGCTTCATAATGGATAAAGTTTCCAACTTTGTCAATTAGGATGGTCCAAACAACAAAAATCTAGTCTTTAAGTCTGAAAGGGACCAAGAAAGCATCTTTATCAACTAAATCCATTAAGTCCAAGTCTCCAACCTTCTGATCTGAATTAACATGATGTTTAGATGGATAAAGTTTCCAACTTTATTCATAATAATGTCTCAAGCATTCAAGATCTAAACTTTAATACACCAAAATGACCTAAATTACCAAGATAACTTGCATGGCTAAAAGGGAAGGCAAAAGATCAAAACTTTACTAGTCCATGAGATCCAAGAAAACATTTTAAACTGATAAAAAGTTGTTGGAGTCCAGATATGAAATATACAATGTTCTTGGGACCTGTGAGTAATAAAGTTGCAAACTTTATTCTCAACTCTCACTCAAAACTCATTAAAATGGATAAAAACACCAAATATACTTGGATCCAAGATGAAGTGCAATAAAGCTTGGAACTTTATATCTTACAAAGGTCTAGAAGGTAGATGAAACTTGAGATCTTCAATTGCCAAGCTTCAAGGATCAATATTGCATGAAAACTTTGCTCCAAAACCACCAAGAACTCCGAAAATGGATGAAAGAGGAAAAAGAAGGCTCAAATCTTGAAAATGGAGGCTAAGGTTTCTCCTAAGATGCTCTAGATATGATAGAGGCTAAGAAAATACCCTAAAACATGAATCCTTGCCTTTAAATACCTTGAAAACCCTAAAAATGTTGTGGGATTTGGGATGCACAGTTCTCACGTCGTGAGAATATATTCTCACCTCGTGAGGACTCTCACATCGTGACACAATTCTATCATCTCGTGAGGACTAGTTTTCAGCCAATTTCACTCCAACTTCAAACTATGATAACTTATTCATTTCAAGTTCGTTTTCAGTGTTCTTTCTATGTGTGGAAAGGTATTGGCAAGCCCCACAACGCTATCTAATTACTTTAGACTTAATAAATGTTGAACTAAAACCATAATCCATGCAAGAAGCCTAGAATATTACTTTTCCCATTTTACCTTTTTTCTTCGAAGCAACATTTGAAGCCTTTAATCACTTAACCAACATTATCAGCATCCAATAAGTTCTAAAACCTATTCCCATGAAGGCCAATGCCTTTTCTCGATCTATTTATTATCTACAATCCTAAAATAAGAAACTTCTCGAAACAGGATGTTACAACTCTCCCCCACTTAAATTGGATTTCATCCTCAAAGTCCGTCTTGGTTAGGATTTCTGAAAATAAGACCAATCTACTCCATAGGCTCCCCCTCTAACCATTTCGAAATCAAGGCATCTTATAAAGAAAACTCGAGAGACTAGTCTGAAACCCATAACAACCAAAAAAAACTCAATAACATGAGACTACTCAACCGCAACAACTATCTTTCTCTCCCCAGCTAAAAAACCCTACATCCAGTGAAAACCACTCAAACTGGGAACTCTCAAATCTATAACCACAACCCAACTCCATTAGTATACTCCCCGCAACCAGGAACCCATCAGTCTAAATTTCAGAAACCATTCCCTAAGACTGATGGTCATCCATTCTTCGTACCTACCCCTAGCTCTCGGACTAAGAACACCACCAAATCGTGCATAAAGAGTACTCAAAACATCTTGATCATGAATTCCACCCAATCTAAAATCTGCAAATTGTGCACAAAAACCTTAAATACACACTTGACTACCTGACAAGTCATCACCAACCTGCTGCTCCTACAATCATAATGATGGTTAATCTAAGAATCTCATGATGCATCCAGATCCCTCATTAGCTTAGGTGTAGATTCACCTGACAAATCACATAAGACATTTTCAATGAACTTCGTGATCGAGATTTCACTACCGATATCCAACATTAGTAACCCAACTCCTAATAAATAGCTTGCATGCAAGTGAGGTTCATGATGCATACATTCAGCAAGAGACTTTTGATGCACATTTAATACTCCTAACAACTTTTTACTGTCCACATGATCCAAGCCAGCTGGTCACTAAGTCTCTTAAATCCCAACAATACACTAACACCCAAATATGCCAATAAGGTTAACGATCTGAGACTGAAGAGTCTCAATCAAATGACTACCGAGTCCCACCCATATGAATTATACAACCAATGGTTTACGATATATCATGACACCTTATAAACACTAAAACGATAAGCTCACGTTACTATGTTTATCTTGTCGTCATTCCATCATTAGCCTAAAGACTCACGACCAACACCATAGGGGCCTAAAGATACTCAACCATCAACCCACTGAATTGCAAGAACCCAATAAATATCCCCCTCAACACTACCAAACCATAACACGATCCATACCCTTCAATAACACATAATTTCTTTCAGAGTACAAGCCGCTACGCACGCAATATCAGAAAAAAAAACATGGTCACATACAACTAACGAATGGGGTAGGAGGTTGCACTCTTGCTCCAATTCAAAGGCTATAAACCAAATAAGAACCATGCCAATAACTAGAACGAAGTGTTCTCATGCCATCATACTCAACCCACATACACCCCCAAGGGAAACACATAACCAACCCTAGATTTACTGCATTCCTTCTTCCTCATAACCTTACCCAGAGGGTGAGGTACCAGTAGATCTAAATGAAATGACGAACATCAACCGCTAACAAAACATCATCATGAATGGCCGAAACAAAGATCCCATACCTTGATTCAAACTGACAGATCCTACCAATACGTCACTAACTCCATAACGCTTCCACAATTATCAAGAAATGCTATTAAAACCCTAGCTAGATCATTCCAAAATATACAACTTATAGAAATTGATGATATGTTGATGCATCCATTGAACTCCAAATGATACAGTCTGAAACTTTCGAAGAATCTCAACCACTGGCGATGAACGAAAAGTCCAAAGATCGAGAATACATATAACCAATCCAATGATCCAATACTCTACTGAACAAAAACTCATGTGGAACAATACATACCCAACTCTAAAGTTGATTTACTGATCAACAACTGCCCATTCTGGAGTATAGATATCAATTTATACAACGAGCTAACAAATACCTTAACAATCGATACTCAACTCGAGAGACCCAAACACCTCTAGCTTTATTCATCGTCATTCGTGAAAGGAACCACTAGCTACAATGAGCTCCTTGTCCAATAGCTTATTGCCACAAAGACAACTCATTTATTCATGAGCACGTATATCTGATAGAAACTTGCTTTGCAACCCCGTATTGACCAAATATTTGAACCAATGTCTCCCATACACGAACCACATATCCCTATTACCAATTATTCTGAAACCATAAGCTTCAATAGATCGATGATCCTCCAAGCAGAATACCCAGTTCTCCCCCACTTAGGTTTTGAACTACCACCAAATGACATTGTAAACAAACCAAAACTCAAACCGACTCAACAATATGAAGGATTTTGAGTATTCTAACACTCCTATTGTGTACATGCAACCCTAGATGCCTTGGATATATTTTTTCTCTATTATACATGCAAACTTTCAATTTTCCAAGGCATCATCCTAACTAGCATACAATGGAGTATATACATTACTAAATTTAGTTAGATGACTTACCTTTGTTGTATCTTTGAAACCTTAAGACTTTAAGAGCCTAGCACCCCAAGTGTGATGCCTCAAATGCTTCACACAACACCACCAACAATGGAGGACTTGAGAAGAGATTGTATTGCACACATAAAATCGGCTATCCCTCTTATATCTCACTTAAGTGCTGATTTTCATAGCCATGAGGTTTCTTATATAGCGCGACACAACTAGGGTTACACCATGTAAACCCTAATGTGCATGGCTTTCCACATTCCTTAAGCTCCATGGGGTATCCATGGGTTTAGCCCAACGTAAAGAACTATGGATCATAAGCCCACTTTATAAGAATGAATGATTTACACAATCAATCCTCAATATTAATCTCTTTTGATAACAAAATTAGTCTCTTTTGATTACAAAATTAATTCCAAATTAATTCTTGATCAATACTAATTAAATAATGTGATTTCATATTAATATATTAGAACTTATAATATATTAATAAATCATAAATATCGTCTTTTCAAAAGTCCATCCTTACAAATTGTTCTGGTGCCATGCAACCCAAATGAACCATGCTACTCTCGGGTCAAGTACATACCAATTATATTTATAGGCTTAGAAACTAAATCCAACAGTCTCCCACTTAGATATGTCTAATAACTATAACTGCAAGTACGACTTAAAACACCGACTAGCAATCGTACCTCTTAAAAGCTTCTGTTAAACTAAGACGATCCATTTTAGATAAGTGATCATATAATCCTCTGTTCTCAAGATATAATCCAGAAAAATACATGGAACAACATCATACTTATTGTCCAGCAGTTTGTTTCCTGATTTCTGATTTGTTTGACATAGAACATAATCGAACACATCAATTTAGTTCTGACCGGGCCGGACGCATAAGTCAAAACAAAATCATCGAGGGGCCCAAGATATCGCTTTTAATTGTCCAACGACTAAAAGGAACAGATAAACTTTGACTCATATGCTTGTACTAACTACTCATAAAATTGGACATAATAACATATTTTATAGCATAAAGTTACTGAAGCGTTTCCGTACTATCAATGCACAACCAACTCATAGTCAACAACTCATATGTCTTGGTTTGAAGACTTATATGATATTATTGTCTGACGATCACTCGAGATAAATTCCATGAAGTGATAAAAGTGACCGGCGGTTTAATCCAATACTCAGACCTTATGAGCACTCATAAATGTTGCAGCAAACTTTGCTATGTCTAACACAATTCAGACAAATCTACAAGCCAAATTCATGACAGTATTGATTCAATACCTACTTCCAACATATGATCGACTGTGGATAGTTTGAATAATATAATTATTCTGGAGTCAAAACATGCAAACTGAAACAATAGTAAATGATTGACACAAGACAGTACCATACTAGTAAATAAAAAACACCTTTTATTTAAGCATTAAATGTAAATTACATTTCAACTATTACAAGTTTCGAATCTATCTAATCATTAAAACTAATATTGTCCTTCAGCCCGATGCGCCTCGCATGCTGTATATGCTTAACCCTACTAAGTCCCTTCGTGAGGGGATCTGCTGGATTCTCAACAAAAGATAACCTCTTTGCCACGAGGAGTCCTTCTTCTATTTGATGTCTAATGAAGTGGTATTTTCTGTCGATGTGCTTGGATCTACCGTGATCCCTTGGTTCGTTGGCTAAGGCAACTGCACTCTCTCTGTCACAAAAAAAATCTCCATAGGCTCCTTTATAGCTGGTATAACTCCAAGGTCTCCAATGAAGTTCTTCAGCCATATTGCCTCCTTCGTCGCCTCGCTTGCTGCTATGTACTCTGACTCGTAAGTTAACTCAGATATTGTCTCCTGCTTGGAACGTTTCCAAGTTATTTCTCCTCCATTCAGGGTAAAGACCAAACTCGATTGAGAGTGGATTTTATCTCTGTCGGTCTGAAAGCTGGCATCACTATACCCCACCACTCTCAAGTCATCACTCCCATCGAGGGTAAGAATCCAGTCCTTAGTCCTCCGCAGGTACTTGAGAATGTTCTTTACCGCGGTCCAGTGAGCCTAACCAGGATTCCCTTGATATCTGTTGACCATGCTTAAAGCAAAGGCCACATCAGGGTGAGTACAAGTCATAGCATACATGATCGATCCAACATCGGAAGTATATGGTACTCGACTCATATCAGCTGTCTCAGCCTCTGTACTCGGACTTTGAGTTTTACTCAGTTTGGCATTGCTCTGGATCAGTAAGTCACCTTTCTTGGAATCCTGTATGTTGAGTCTTTTCATCACCTTATCCAAGTAAGTACTTTGACTAAGCCTTTTACTCCTGTCTCTCAATATCCTTATCCCCAGAATATAGGCAATTTCTCCGAGGTCCTTCATAGAGAAACACTTCCCAAGCCAGGACTTAACCTTCTGCAAGGTTGGGATGTCATTTCCTATGAGTAGTATGTTATCCACATACAATACCAAAAAGCTAACTATGCTCCCACTAGCCTTGACATATACACATGACTCATCCTCGCTTCTCGAAAAGCCAAACTCTTTAACTTTCTCATCCAAACAAAGATTCCATCTGTGAGATGCTAGATTAAATCCATAAATGGATTTCTCAAGCTTACACACTCTATTAGGGTACTCTGCATTGACAAAAC
Source organism: Lactuca sativa (assembly GCF_002870075.4). NCBI lineage: Eukaryota > Viridiplantae > Streptophyta > Magnoliopsida > Asterales > Asteraceae > Lactuca > Lactuca sativa. The sequence continues at coordinate 86,606,311 of NC_056630.2, read as the reverse complement.
CCTCTGGCTGAATCATGTAAACATCCTCATCCAACTTTCCATTAAGGAAAGCGGTTTTGACATCTATTTGCCATATTTCATAATCATGAAATGTAGCTATGGCTAGCATAACCCTAATAGACTTAATCTTCGTTACTGGTGAGAAGGTATCATCATAGCCAACTCTCAGAGTTTGAGAAAAGCCCTTCGCAACCAGTCGCGCCTTATAAGTGTGTACCTTTCCATCTATGTTGGTCTTCTTTTTGAAGATCCATTTGCACCCAACTATCTTACGACTCGGTACCTTGTCAACCAAGTTCCAAACTTGATTGTCATACATGGACTGAATCTTGCTGTCCATCGCCTCTTTCCATTTAGCAGACTTGAGGCCTGCCATGGCTTCGTTGCAGTTGTTAGGTTCATCTAAATTTATCACTGTGTTATCACTGATAAATGTATCACCCTCAGATGTTTTATGAAAACCATATAACACAGGTGGAGTACTAACTCTACTAGAATGCCTCAGAGGTATGGACTCTTCAATCGGCTCAACAGGAGTTTCCTCCTTAGGTTGATTGCTAGTGTTTGAGGTTCTTTCACCACTTGACTCTTGAAGTTCTTCAAGGTCAATTTTCCTCCCACCGTCTTCTTGGCCTATGAGCTCTCTCTTGCGAAAGACTCATCTCCTTGCAATCAAGACAACATTGTCACTCGGTCTGTAGAAGAGATAACCAAAGGATTTATGCAGGTAGCCGATGAAAATACACCACTTACTTTGAGGTTCGAGCTTGTCGTGAGTCTCGCGCCTCACGAAAACCTCGCAAACCCAAAACTTGATGTGGTCTAACGAGGGAGCTTTCCCTGTCCACATCTCGTGAGGTGTTTTGGCAACCTTCTTATTTGGGACTAGATTAAGGATATGGGCGGCAGTCTCTAAGGCATACCCCCAGAATGAGATTGGAAATGAAGCTCGACTCATCATGGAATGAACCATGTCCAATAAGGTTCGATTACACCTCTCAGCCACACCATTAAGCTGTGATGTCCTGGGTGGAGTCAGTTGTGAAACAATCCCACATTCCTTAAGATAGTCTAGGAACTCGATACTAAGATACTCACCACCCTGATCGGATCGGAGCATCTTTATCTTCCTGCCCAGCTTATTCTCCACTTCTTGCTTAACTCTTTGAATTTCTCAAAGGTTTCTGACTTATGCTTGATTAAGTAGACATAGCCATATCTACTAGAATCATTAGTAAAAGTCACATAGAATCGGTTAGCATCCATTGTGGCGGTTCTGAAGGGCCCACACACATCGGTGTGTATGAGATCCAACAAACATTCACCCCTTTCACAAATACTAGTGAAGGGTGACTTGGTCATCTTTCCAAGTAAGCAAGATTCGTAAGTGTCATCCGACCTTAAGTCGAATGATTCCAAGACTCCAACCTTTTGGAGTTGGCCTATGCGCTTCTTACTGACATGTCGAAGACGACAATGCCATAAGCATGCCTTATCCAATTTATTGGAAGAATTAATGTACAACACATTATTTCCTAAATTGTCTAAAACCATCACGGTTTCATATACACCATTATAAGGTAATGCTTTAAAATAAATAACACCATTATAATAAGCATTGATAGCACCAATTTCATTATCAAATGAAAAACTAAACCCTTGTTTGTGCAAACCATGAAAGGAAATAATATTTTTTTTTCCATTTCAGACGAGTAGCAACAATTATTAAAATCTATTTCTAACCCACTACTAAGCAATAAAGAGTAAACTCCAATCTTGGTGATAGGTGAAACCTTCCTATTCCCCATGATCAAGTTTATCTTCCCGTGCTCCATATCCTTACTTCCTTTTAGGCCGTGCACATCAGAACAAATGTGAAGTCTACAACCTGTGTCAAGAACCTAAGAGTTAGAATGTGATGAGTTTTAGATAGAATAGTATAAATACATGCATGGGTGGCCTTAACCTTCCCATCTTTAACATCCTACAAGTATTTGGGGTAGCTTCGCTTCCAGTGCCCTTTTCGTGACAGTAGAAACACTCTGCTTCCTTAGGAATGGAAGAGGGAGTAGCAGAACCAACCTCGGTCCCACTTGAAGAGGATCCATCAAGAGACTTTCCCTTGTGACTCTTTGAGGGAGCCTTCCTCTTCTTCCTTTTCCCTTGTCCAGTTGCCAGAATAGGGGCGGTGGTAGGAGTAGTAACAACCAATTTGCCTTTGAGACCGCTTTCAGCAGTCCTCAAAAGCTCTTGAAGTTTGCTAAGTGTGACCTCCTCCTTGTTCATATGATGGGTCATGCGGAACTGATTATAACATGAAGGTAAGGAGTGTAGAATGATATCTATAGCTAGCTCCTGAGGGAAGTTCACATTTAACTTTAGCAATTGGTCCACAAACCTTTTCATTTTCTGCAAGTGGCCCGTGATGGGTTCACCATCCTTTATCTTAGTTGTTATCATGGAAGAGATGATTTCATACCTCACTTGACGAGCACTCTGATGATATCTTTCCATCAGGTCCTGGTGCATCTCAAAATGGTAGAAGTCCTCATAGGACTTTTGGAGTTCAGCTTTTATGGTGGCCAACATGATACAAGACACCTAGGTGGCATCCTTCTCATGAGTCCTAAACTCAGCGATCTCCTCAGGAGTAGCAGAATACTCATCGATTTCCTTAAGCTCCTTGCCTATGATAATATTCCTTGTCCTCATAACGAGTGACTATCCTGATGTTCCTAATCCAGTCATTGAAGTTGGACCCATCAAAGATGACTCTCCCATAAAGGTTCATGAGAGAGAAGGAGCCAGTAGGATTTGAGCTAGAAGCAGTGTTGGAAGACATCTGAAAAAGAAAGAAAGACAAAGTTTAGATTAGATAAAGAGTCCTTAATATAACACGAAAATGAAATATTAAGGCTAGGACCCAACCCACTATTTTACAAATTGCAAGAGGGATTCCGTAATCCAACCCGCAAAATATTTGAAGGTAGGTAAATGACGATTTACCAATTTCCACCATGAAAAACGAAATTGTTATTAAGTTTTAATTGGATTGAAATTTCTAGATCCTTTGAGATTCATTGAACAATTCAACGACATGTTTAAATCTCGATTTTTCCCTTCAGGTTTGTGACTAGGATACTGAGAATCACAAACAATGTGTGAATAACCATGCAAAATGTGCTTGGTACTATCGACTTTATCACCCAATCAATGTGCCGGTTAACCACACACGCTCCATTGATCTTATGATAAACATCGAGCCACCCTTTGCCACCCTTACTAGTCCAAGTTAATGTGTGGGTTAACCACACACACTCCATCAACGACTTGGTAAGGTGCAAAGTGAAATTTTCATGGATTAGCATCAATTTCACATTTTCTTAAAGTAACCTAGATTGGGAATTTATAAAAGGTTTAGTTACTTTATTACTATCATTTTACTTAATGAGAATTATAGTCCTATCCTACTCGTTCGACTAATGACCATCCACCAGTCTAGGAAACGGTGGGTGAGAGTGGACACCCATTAAACTGCCATTTTATAGGCAGTAACCTTATACCCCATTATAGACCAGCTTCGTGAATGAGGCCTACTAACGGTAAGACTGACTTGGTCTTATACATACATACATATATATATATATATATATATATATATATATATATTATTAAACTTGTAATACTATAAAGTATAAGGGTTGAATTTTAAACTTTTAAAATTATAAGGGTTGGAATGAAAGTATGCAAAAGTGTAACTTTACAAATTCCAAAACTTGAGGGCAAGTTTTGAAACATGTAAAAACTTTTCATTTCTATAACATATGAGTTTAATGATCTCTTAAAAGAAAAACCTTTCATTTTCCATAACTTGAGGACAAGTTGTGGAGTCCATTAAAGGCATTTAACCAATTATTTTAATTAACACAATAATCAAATAATTCGTACATGATTCAATTAAACTCATATGAACAAGATAATTGATATCAAACAAATTTCATGAAATTAGCCTAATCAAATAAACTAATACAAAACATGAACCTTTGACAATTATCTTCGAAATTGGATAAGCATAATCATTACCACGTCAAAAACAGGTTTATTTGTTCAAAAACAGTTTAGTGTAATGATTCTAGTCCAATTCTGACTTTAAAACTCGAAATTATGCATTCTGGAGCACCAACTCGTCGAGTGCATGAACTGAATCGGCGAGTTGGTCAGTTTTTTTAGGGTGGAATTGGCGAGTCTGTTAGTGGACTCGATGAGTTCACTGTCCAGAAAGCAGAAAATCGGTTTTTCCAAGCTTTGAAAATAAGTAGCATCAAGTATAATGGAAAACAAGCCTAGGCTCTGAAACCACTATAGGGTTTTGAGCATTCTAACACTCCTATGGTGTGCATGCAACCCTAGATGCCTTGGATCTATGTTTTCTCTATTATACATGCAAACTTTTGATTTTCCAAGGCATCATCCTAACTAGAATACTATGGAGTATATACACTACAATATCTAGTTAGATGACTTACCTTTGTTGTAGCTTTGAAACCTTAAGCCTTTAAGAGCCTAGCACCCTAAGCGTGATGCCTCAAATGCATCACACAACACCACCAACAATGGAGGACTTGAGAAGAGATTTTCTTGCACACACAAAATCGGCTAGCCCTCTTGTATCTCACTTAAGTGCCGATTTTGGTAGCCATGAGGTTTCTTATATAGTGTGACACAACTAAAGTTACACTGTCACACCCCCAAACCAGAACGGCGGAATCGTTCGGGGGCGGAGGACATCATATTTAGTATCATAACAGTTCATAGAAAGGAAAGTACACACCACCATAATATAAATATGTTTGAAAAGTTTACATGATTGTAGATGTTACATATTTGCAAAAGAAATCAAATATAAAATGGTGATCCAAATTATGTTACTAACGCCAGTGCGTTAGTCTTCAGAAGTAGTTGCTACCTGGCTAGCGGTTTCCTGTGAATACAAGTTATTTCAAAGAAAAAGTGTCAACATTTAAGTTGGTGAATTCATAAGTGGTGTTTTGAGAAGATGTATGTCATTCGAAAGTGTTTGCATGTTTTCCAGAAAAACCCTTATTTTCCTATAAAAGTATGAAATGCATATGAATGTTCGTGATGTAAATTGCAACTAATTGTACCGAGAAAATCCCTTATTTTCCTATTAGTTGTTTGGTTTGTATACAGGAAAAACCCTTATTTTCCTGACATAACTGGCAGTCTTTAAGACCGAAAATTTCAAGCAAGCGACGTGCTTGTAAGTCGTGTCATAGTTTTACATAGTAAAGCTATACGAAAATCACCCTTATTAAATGAAGAGTAGTTTTAATGACTACTTGTTCATAAAAGCATAATACCATAATAATTGTATATCCGATGAGTTTTATAACCATACTAAACATAATATGCCTGTAGCGACGTTCTTCAGGCGTCGTAGCGTTATGACAACTGTCACCCCAAAAGACGGACTGTAGCTAACAGTCAGGGCGCGGGATCATGACTTCCCGTATAGATCTATACACATTTGACACGTTCTCCGAACGGGAGACTCTGGTTATAGACAGGACTTGTTGCATTATTTTCTAATAAAGAAAGTAACGTTTGAAGATATACACGACTCATGGATTCTCAACTAAGTCCGTAATAAGGTAGTAGTTTGTATGCAAAGTTTAACCTCTTTCACAATGTTTGACAAAGCATAATCATAAGTTCTTTGAATGCATGAAATGACTTAGTAAAGAATGTTACCCTTGATATGATGTGTTTGTATGTAAACGTATAAATAAAACATATTTCTATTTATAAACATATTATATCCCAAAGAGGGTAAAGTTGTGTTGTGAGGGGTTTTGTATCATAATAACTTCACAAGATAGTTAAAACAACAGTATGAAAAGTATATCAAAAGGTTAATGTTTCACACGAATTTAGTCATGTGTTAACTTGTATTCCTCCCCAAAAAGAGTATAAAACATTTAAAATGTATTTAAAGAGTGTTCAAAGGGGATATGAACTCACTTGATAGTTTGAAGATTGTGAGGTGGAAAACCGAGCAGAGTTTCGTCTCGGGAAACTGATTTTTCTTGGGATTCTCGGGAATCTCGGGAGTAGAATCGGCCTTCGGGACTTGAGCCAAAAAGACCAGAGCTTCGGGTTTGAACGGACACGGAAAACGAGGAAATGCTGAGAGAGAGAGAAGAGAAATGAACCCCTTCTTTGGAAACCCTCGCATTCTATTTATAGGAAGGCAGGTCTGCCTCGGTACGCGGGGCGTACGCTCGTACGCGCTGCGTACGCGTACGTCATGCATGACCGAAGCCTCGACTGCCTCGGTTCGGATGGGACGGGTTCTTGGGTTCTCGGGTCGGATGGGACGGGTTGCTGGGGAGGTGGGTCGGATGGGACGTCGGGTCGGACGGGTCGGACGGGTCGGACGGGTCGGCTTCCTCGGATATGGCGACGTGGACGATCCGAGGCCAATCCTCTCGGTTACGCGGGGCGTACAGGAGTACGCAGCGCGTACTTCGGAGAAGGACGCTGACTCCTCTTCGGATAATATCCGAATTTTGAATTAAATAAATAATTAATTTATTTAATAAACTTCAAAAATCCATATCTTCTTCATACGAACTCCGTTTTCGATGGTCTTTATATCCACGCGTAGGTGAGACTACGATCTACAACTTTCGTTTAGACTCCGTTGGCAAATTCCAAAATTATTTTTATCATTTATTTTATAACTAATCGTTTTTAAGGAATTTCTTTGAAAAATCATAACTTCCTCATGCGAAGTCAGATTTGGACGATCTTTTTGTGTACGCTCACGGTTTAATGTTATCTATGACTTTCATTTAGATACCTAAGGCTAAATGTTATCGTATTGAAACTTTGCGTTTTTCGTTTGATCGGTGTTGTCGGTTTTGACAGAAATCTTAGAATGGTCATAGCTTCTTCGCCATAACTCAGATTTTAGTGTTCTTTATTTATTTGGAACCTTTAAGACGATATCTACTACATAGCGTACTCCAAATCAGAGCTTTTGAACAATTCATTTATCGATGATATTCCCATTACATTCAAAAGGGGGTTACAAGACTCGGTTTATAATGCCCGGGATAACGGGTTGTTACATCATCCCCCCGTTAAACGGAATTTCGTCCCGAAATTTAATACAAGGTAAGAGTTTTAGGGGCTGAGGAAGAGATGCGGATACTTCTGTAGCATTTGGTCTTCCCGTTCCCATGTGAATTCGGGTCCTCTCTTAGCATTCCATCGAACTTTTACTATTGAAATGCGACTCTGCTTGGTCCTTTTAACTTCCCTATCCATGATCTCGACGGGTTCTTCCACAAAGTTGAGATTTTCGTTTAACGCGATTTCATCGAGTGGAATTACAAGTGTTTCGTCGGACAAACACTTTTTCAGGTTCGACACGTGGAATACTGGATGCACTTTGTTAAGCTCGATTGGAAGTTGGAGTTTGTAGGCCACTGGACCAACTCTCGAAATGATTTCGAAGGGTCCAATGTACCTGGGGTTTAGCTTTCCACGCTTCCCAAAGCGTATCATGCCTTTCCAGGGTGAGACCTTCAGTAGCACACGGTCGCCAATCTGGAATTCCAAGGGTTTACGTCTCCTGTCGGCATAGCTCTTTTGTCTATCCCTTGAGGACTTCAGTCGTTCTCGTATTTGCACGATCTTTTCGGTAGTTTCTCTGATGATCTCTGGACCAGTAAGGGTGCTTTTAGTGACTAGACCTTTTGCCAATTGGGTGTCGCCCACTTCCGTCCAGCACAGGGGCGATCTGCACTTACGGCCGTAAAGGGCTTCGAACGGAGCGGTCTTGATGCTAGTATGATAACTATTGTTATAAGAGAACTCGACCAAAGGCAAGTGAATATCCCATGCCTTGCCAAAGTCGATTACACATGCTCGCAACATGTCTTCCAAGGTTTGGATCGTCCTCTCACTCTGTCCGTCAGTTTGAGGGTGGTATGCTGTACTCATGTCCAACCTTGTTCCCATGGATTTTTGCAGTGATTGCCAAAATCTGGAAGTGAACCTGCTGTCTCTATCTGAGATGATGGACATTGGTACTCCATGAAGTCGTACGATCTCCCGGATGTAGGTTCTTGATAGTTTTTCCATCCTATCGGTTTCCTTGATAGGTAAGAAATGGGCTGACTTGGTTAATCTGTCGACGATTACCCAAATAGTATCTTGGCCACTCTGAGTTTTGGGCAGTTTGGTTATGAAGTCCATGGAAATCTGCTCCCATTTCCACTCAGGTATTTCAGGTTGTTGGAGTAGGCCTGAGGGTTTTTGGTGTTCTATTTTTATTTTGGCGCAAGTTAAACACTTGCCCACGTACGTAGCGATCTCCGCTTTCATGTTTGGCCACCAGTAGAGTTGCTTGAGATCTAGATACATCTTGTCTGACCCTGGGTGTACGGAGTATGGGGTCCTGTGTGCCTCGCTCATAACTACCTCTCTGAATCCCCCAAACTTTGGTGTCCAGATCCGGTTCATGAGGTAGCGTGCTCCGTCACTCTTGATTTCTAAGTTCTTGTCCATTCCCCTAAGGGCCTCACCTGCCACGTTTTCGGGTTTCAAGGCCTCTAATTGAGCTTCCTTGACTTGCGTTGATAGGTGCGAATGGATCGACATAGCTAATGACTTCACTCTCCGGCCTGAGTACTCCTTTCGACTAAGGGCATCGGCTACGACGTTTGCTTTTCCCGGATGATAGCGAATATCGCATTCGTAATCACTGAGTAGCTCGACCCATCGCCGTTGTCTCATGTTGAGCTCCTTCTGATCGAAAATGTGTTGTAAGCTCTTGTGGTCGGTAAAGATAGTGCTCTTCGTTCCATACAAGTAATGTCTCCAGATCTTCAGGGCAAACACTACTGCTCCTAGCTCAAGATCATGGGTCGTGTAGTTAACCTCATGTGTTTTCAACTGTCTCGAGGCGTAGGCGATGACCTTACCTCGCTGCATCAGAACACATCCGAGTCCTTGGTTTGATGCATCGCAATAAACTACGAAGTCTTCTATTCCTTCGGGAAGGGATAGTATTGGTGCGGTGCACAAGGCTCGTTTGAGCGTTTGGAACGCTCTTTCTTGTTTCTCTTCCCAGTCAAAGGCCACACCTTTTTGGGTTAGGGTTGTAAGAGGCTTCGCTATTCGTGAGAAGTTCTGAATGAACCTGCGGTAGTAGCCAGCGAGACCTAGAAATTGGCGAATTTCTGTAGGAGTCTTCGGTGCTGACCAGTTCTCAATGGCCTTAATTTTGGATGGGTCCACGTGGATTCCCTCTTCGCTTACCACGTGTCCTAAGAATTCGACTCTTCGGATCCAAAATTCACATTTCGAGAACTTCGCATAAAGTTTCTCTTTTCGTAATATCTCTAGAACTTGTCGCAGATGATCGCCATGCTCTTTCTTACTTCGGGAGTAGATCAGGATGTCGTCAATGAAAACGATGACGAACTGATCCAAGTAAGGTCGGCATACTCTATTCATCAGATCCATGAAGACTGCGGGCGCATTGGTCAATCCGAATGGCATCACTACGAACTCGTAATGTCCGTAACGAGTTCGGAAGGCGGTCTTCGGCACATCCTCCTCTAGCACTCGTAACTGGTGATACCCGGATCTCAGATCAATCTTAGAAAAATAGTTCGCCCCTTGCAGTTGGTCGAATAGATCATCTATGCGCGGTAGAGGATAACGATTCTTGACCGTCAGTTTGTTGAGTTCTCTGTAGTCGATGCACATTCTGAACGATCCATCTTTCTTTTTCACAAACAACACGGGTGCTCCCCAAGGTGAGAAGCTCGGTCTGATGAATCCTTTTCCCAGTAGTTCATTCAGTTGACTGGATAGCTCCTGCATCTCTGCTGGGGCTAATCGATAGGGTGCTTTGGCTACTGGGGTAGCTCCGGGAATCAGATCGATTCTGAATTCGACTTGTCTTACGGGTGGTATCCCTGGAAGGTCCTCGGGAAATACATCGGGAAAATCGCATACGTCGGGCACATCCTTGATGTCCCGGACTTCGCGTTTCACGTCTACAACATGTGCAAGAAATGCGTGACACTCCTTTCGTAAGTGCTTCTGAGCTTGGATACTTGAGATGATTCTAAGAGTGGTACTAGGTTTGTCGCCCAAGACAAGGAAGGTTTCGCCGGTTGGCAGATTAAGGCGAACGGCCTTATCGTAACATAGAATGTCCGCACGATGTGAACTCAGCCAATCCATGCCAATGATGACATCGAAACTCTTAATCGAGACTGTCATGAGGTTGATTTGAAAGGGTTTATCGTTTAGAGTTAGGGTGCAGTTTAAGTATATCTCTTTAGTGCCTTCAGTTTTCCCCGTTGGCCATTTCTACTATGAACGGTTCACTTAATGATTGTGGTATTGGTTTTAGCATGCTTTTAAAGTCGTGACTCACAAAACTCCTTTCCGCTCCACTATCAAACAAAATGCATGCATACGAGTTATCGAGAAGAAACGTACCCGTAACAACAGTAGGGTCCGCAATGGCTTCATCTTGTCCCATTGCGAAAACTCGGCCTCTTCCGCCGGTATTCCTGTTGTTTGCCTTCGGGCAGTCCTTGCGGTAGTGCCCTGTGCTCCCGCACTCAAAGCAAGCGCGGCTTACTCCGGTATTAGCATTGGGGGCGGATTGTTGGGTTGGCTCCTTGCAATAGCGGGCTGTATGACCCTTCTTATTGCACCTGGTGCATTGAAGGCCATGACAGAGACCGTGATGGTGGAAGTTGCACTGGTTACATTTCGGTAGCTTTCCATTGTATGAACTTGTGGGGGCAGAGTTGGTAGGTACAGTAATAGCGTGGGTCGCTATCACTTGTTGTTTCTTGGGGTTCTCCTGGAGGATTTGTCCCCTCCTCTTGTTCCAAGGCCTACTCTGTCCCTGAGCCTCCCTAGATGGATTTGCGGCTGTTGTGATGGTACTCTGTTTCGCTCCGTGATCGATGAGTCGTTGCGCCAGGCGTTTAGCGCTGTTGTAGGTGATAGGGTTGGAGGCTAGGACATGCCCTTGAATCTGGGGTGACAACCCCCAAATGTACCTTTCGACCTTCTTTGATTCTGGGTTGACCATGGTAGGGCACAAAGCAGCGAGATCGTTGAACCTAGCTGTGTAAGTGACTAGGTCAGACCCGACCATTTTCAAATTCCAGAGTTCCTGCTCAAGCTTTTGCACTTCACCCCTTGGGCAGTATTCTTCCAGTAGTAGTACCTTCAGTTCTTCCCAACTCATGGCGTTAGCGACAGTGAGCGTCACTGAGTTCACATGGCTTTTCCACCAAGTGAGGGCTCGATCTATGAAGGTGCAAGCAGCGAACTTAACCTTGCTTGTTTCTTGGCACGAGCAGATCTCGAAGACAGTTTCGGTCTTTTCGAACCATTGCATTAGTGCAATGACTCCGCCACTACCATTAAAAGTCTTTGGCTTCGAGTTGGAGAACTCCTTGTAAGTACACTCTCTAACATGGCCCTGGCCGGTGCCACTATTGGGATGATTCGTGCTGCTTCCTGTACCTCCATTGGCATTGGAGTTTATTTGAGAGAGGGCTGCTGCTACTGCTGCTGTGATAGCAGCCTGGACCATTGCCGGATCATAAGTTAGTGGTGGAGGTGGTGGTGGGGTTGCGTTGGTACGTGCTGATCTACGAGGAGGCATTGCTCTGTCAAAAGGGAAAAAAATGAGATATTATGAGTTTTGGTGGTTGTGAGTTGGATGATATTGAGTTAACTGCCTTAAATAGATTAAGAATTTGGTTTGATCAACAATGGGTTTTGAGCTTGATTTATTAATAACGTTTGAATGGATGCACTTATGAGTTGAACGGAATACACATATTTAAAACCAGAAAAAAAAGGGGGGTATGCCCTATATATATAAAACATATAGTTGTGTTACATCCGAGTTTAGACAAAACTTTTTGACCTTTCTAAAGGTCTCCGATTACAGAAAGTTTTAACGAAAAGAAAATTCTTATCCGAAGTCCTAATTTATAACAAAATTTGAAATCCTGGCAGGCACTACTTGCGACGTAGGTTGCGCTTGGAGCTTGACTCCGCATCTGACTGCTTCGATTCCATTAGGCGCCGATCAAAAGCGGCTTGTTGCTCCCTTAACTCGGCTAGGGCTGCAATTATCTGTGCCTGAAATGCCTCAGACTGGAGTTGGACATTATCTTGTATCTTGTCCAGCCTACGGATATCGGAAGTGTGAACCTGCACTTCCACGTTGATATCCCGGAGTCGGCTTGCTTGTACTCCGGACTGATAGGACTGATTGGCTAACTTACCCACCATTACCGGGAGTGCTCGATCAGCCGAACTGCCACCGCGGACATCGTAGAAGTCCCGACACATGCCGTAGGGAGGGCGTATGCCTTGTTGTTGGCTCCAATGATGTAGGTGACTTCCCCAGACGGGAGTGGGTCCTTGGAAGTTCCTCACATGGACAGGAGGTTGAATGGGTGGTGGATCGATCACTTCAGGTTCTGAGTCAGTACCGGAGTCATCACCCAATTCTATGGGTTCCTCATCCTCTTCTGGATCATCTTCGATCCATCCTCCGTTGCCTTGGTTGGGAAAGTAGGGGTCATTGGGGTGGTGAAATCCAGCCATTTGACTGTACGAGAAATAGGGTCATAAGAATTGAATAAAGTCGGAACATGCAAGACATGTAAATTAGTTTAGATAGCAAATACTCCTATAGTATTTAAATTATTGTGTTTGATTCTAATAACGGTTTGGTAAGTTTTTAAAATTTGTTGTCCACTGCAGACACCCCTCGGCACACGTTAGTCGGCTCTCGGACAAATATAGTTGATCAGGCTATATTCTTCCCAGTTCCGATTACGTGTCCCAAGGCGTACCTGTACTGTACAACTCATTAATAATACTTCTAATATGGTACGATGTGGAACTGTTATTTATCACTAAATGAATGCATGCTTACTTACAAAAACTAAATAGATTTAATTTCAAAAGCATGACTCTTCTCAGAGTGTTTTTGCCCAGTTGAGTTTATAGTTGTATATAAAAAAAATGGTTTTGATATACTTAATTCACTATAAACGAAGCTCTGATACCAATCTGTCACACCCCCAAACCAGAACGGCGGAATCGTTCGGGGGCGGAGGACATCATATTTAGTATCATAACAGTTCATAGAAAGGAAAGTACACACCACCATAATATAAATATGTTTGAAAAGTTTACATGATTGTAGATGTTACATATTTGCAAAAGAAATCAAATATAAAATGGTGATCCAAATTATGTTACTAACGCCAGTGCGTTAGTCTTCAGAAGTAGTTGCTACCTGGCTAGCGGTTTCCTGTGAATACAAGTTATTTCAAAGAAAAAGTGTCAACATTTAAGTTGGTGAATTCATAAGTGGTGTTTTGAGAAGATGTATGCCATTCGAAAGTGTTTGCATGTTTTCCAGAAAAACCCTTATTTTCCTATAAAAGTATGAAATGCATATGAATGTTCGTGATGTAAATTGCAACTAATTGTACCGAGAAAATCCCTTATTTTCCTATTAGTTGTTTGGTTTGTATACAGGAAAAACCCTTATTTTCCTGACATAACTGGCAGTCTTTAAGACCGAAAATTTCAAGCAAGCGACGTGCTTGTAAGTCGTGTCATAGTTTTACATAGTAAAGCTATACGAAAATCACCCTTATTAAATGAAGAGTAGTTTTAATGACTACTTGTTCATAAAAGCATAATACCATAATAATTGTATATCCGATGAGTTTTATAACCATACTAAACATAATATGCCTGTAGCGACGTTCTTCAGGCGTCGTAGCGTTATGACAACTGTCACCCCAAAAGACGGACTGTAGCTAACAGTCAGGGCGCGGGATCATGACTTCCCGTATAGATCTATACACATTTGACACGTTCTCCGAACGGGAGACTCTGGTTATAGACAGGACTTGTTGCATTATTTTCTAATAAAGAAAGTAACGTTTGAAGATATGCACGACTCATGGATTCTCAACTAAGTCCGTAATAAGGTAGTAGTTTGTATGCAAAGTTTAACCTCTTTCACAATGTTTGACAAAGCATAATCATAAGTTCTTTGAATGCATGAAATGACTTAGTAAAGAATGTTACCCTTGATATGATGTGTTTGTATGTAAACGTATAAATAAAACATATTTCTATTTATAAACATATTATATCCCAAAGAGGGTAAAGCTGTGTTGTGAGGGGTTTTGTATCATAATAACTTCACAAGATAGTTAAAACAACAGTATGAAAAGTATATCAAAAGGTTAATGTTTCACACGAATTTAGTCATGTGTTAACTTGTATTCCTCCCCAAAAAGAGTATAAAACATTTAAAATGTATTTAAAGAGTGTTCAAAGGGGATATGAACTCACTTGATAGTTTGAAGATTGTGAGGTGGAAAACCGAGCAGAGTTTCGTCTCGGGAAACTGATTTTTCTTGGGATTCTCGGGAATCTCGGGAGTAGAATCGGCCTTCGGGACTTGAGCCAAAAAGACCAGAGCTTCGGGTTTGAACGGACACGGAAAACGAGGAAATGCTGAGAGAGAGAGAAGAGAAATGAACCCCTTCTTTGGAAACCCTCGCATTCTATTTATAGGAAGGCAGGTCTGCCTCGGTACGCGGGGCGTACGCTCGTACGCGCTGCGTACGCGTACGTCATGCATGACCGAAGCCTCGACTGCCTCGGTTCGGATGGGACGGGTTCTTGGGTTCTCGGGTCGGATGGGACGGGTTGCTGGGGAGGTGGGTCGGATGGGACGTCGGGTCGGACGGGTCGGACGGGTCGGACGGGTCGGACGGGTCGGCTTCCTCGGATATGGCGACGTGGACGATCCGAGGCCAATCCTCTCGGTTACGCGGGGCGTACAGGAGTACGCAGCGCGTACTTCGGAGAAGGACGCTGACTCCTCTTCGGATAATATCCGAATTTTGAATTAAATAAATAATTAATTTATTTAATAAACTTCAAAAATCCATATCTTCTTCATACGAACTCCGTTTTCGATGGTCTTTATATCCACGCGTAGGTGAGACTACGATCTACAACTTTCGTTTAGACTCCGTTGGCAAATTCCAAAATTATTTTTATCATTTATTTTATAACTAATCGTTTTTAAGGAATTTCTTTGAAAAATCATAACTTCCTCATGCGAAGTCAGATTTGGACGATCTTTTTGTGTACGCTCACGGTTTAATGTTATCTATGACTTTCATTTAGATACCTAAGGCTAAATGTTATCGTATTGAAACTTTGCGTTTTTCGTTTGATCGGTGTTGTCGGTTTTGACAGAAATCTTAGAATGGTCATAGCTTCTTCGCCATAACTCAGATTTTAGTGTTCTTTATTTATTTGGAACCTTTAAGACGATATCTACTACATAGCGTACTCCAAATCAGAGCTTTTGAACAATTCATTTATCGATGATATTCCCATTACATTCAAAAGGGGGTTACAAGACTCGGTTTATAATGCCCGGGATAACGGGTTGTTACATCATCCCCCCGTTAAACGGAATTTCGTCCCGAAATTTAATACAAGGTAAGAGTTTTAGGGGCTGAGGAAGAGATGCGGATACTTCTGTAGCATTTGGTCTTCCCGTTCCCATGTGAATTCGGGTCCTCTCTTAGCATTCCATCGAACTTTTACTATTGAAATGCGACTCTGCTTGGTCCTTTTAACTTCCCTATCCATGATCTCGACGGGTTCTTCCACAAAGTTGAGATTTTCGTTTAACGCGATTTCATCGAGTGGAATTACAAGTGTTTCGTCGGACAAACACTTTTTCAGGTTCGACACGTGGAATACTGGATGCACTTTGTTAAGCTCGATTGGAAGTTGGAGTTTGTAGGCCACTGGACCAACTCTCGAAATGATTTCGAAGGGTCCAATGTACCTGGGGTTTAGCTTTCCACGCTTCCCAAAGCGTATCATGCCTTTCCAGGGTGAGACCTTCAGTAGCACACGGTCGCCAATCTGGAATTCCAAGGGTTTACGTCTCCTGTCGGCATAGCTCTTTTGTCTATCCCTTGAGGACTTCAGTCGTTCTCGTATTTGCACGATCTTTTCGGTAGTTTCTCTGATGATCTCTGGACCAGTAAGGGTGCTTTTAGTGACTAGACCTTTTGCCAATTGGGTGTCGCCCACTTCCGTCCAGCACAGGGGCGATCTGCACTTACGGCCGTAAAGGGCTTCGAACGGAGCGGTCTTGATGCTAGTATGATAACTATTGTTATAAGAGAACTCGACCAAAGGCAAGTGAATATCCCATGCCTTGCCAAAGTCGATTACACATGCTCGCAACATGTCTTCCAAGGTTTGGATCGTCCTCTCACTCTGTCCGTCAGTTTGAGGGTGGTATGCTGTACTCATGTCCAACCTTGTTCCCATGGATTTTTGCAGTGATTGCCAAAATCTGGAAGTGAACCTGCTGTCTCTATCTGAGATGATGGACATTGGTACTCCATGAAGTCGTACGATCTCCCGGATGTAGGTTCTTGATAGTTTTTCCATCCTATCGGTTTCCTTGATAGGTAAGAAATGGGCTGACTTGGTTAATCTGTCGACGATTACCCAAATAGTATCTTGGCCACTCTGAGTTTTGGGCAGTTTGGTTATGAAGTCCATGGAAATCTGCTCCCATTTCCACTCAGGTATTTCAGGTTGTTGGAGTAGGCCTGAGGGTTTTTGGTGTTCTATTTTTATTTTGGCGCAAGTTAAACACTTGCCCACGTACGTAGCGATCTCCGCTTTCATGTTTGGCCACCAGTAGAGTTGCTTGAGATCTAGATACATCTTGTCTGACCCTGGGTGTACGGAGTATGGGGTCCTGTGTGCCTCGCTCATAACTACCTCTCTGAATCCCCCAAACTTTGGTGTCCAGATCCGGTTCATGAGGTAGCGTGCTCCGTCACTCTTGATTTCTAAGTTCTTGTCCATTCCCCTAAGGGCCTCACCTGCCACGTTTTCGGGTTTCAAGGCCTCTAATTGAGCTTCCTTGACTTGCGTTGATAGGTGCGAATGGATCGACATAGCTAATGACTTCACTCTCCGGCCTGAGTACTCCTTTCGACTAAGGGCATCGGCTACGACGTTTGCTTTTCCCGGATGATAGCGAATATCGCATTCGTAATCACTGAGTAGCTCGACCCATCGCCGTTGTCTCATGTTGAGCTCCTTCTGATCGAAAATGTGTTGTAAGCTCTTGTGGTCGGTAAAGATAGTGCTCTTCGTTCCATACAAGTAATGTCTCCAGATCTTCAGGGCAAACACTACTGCTCCTAGCTCAAGATCGTGGGTCGTGTAGTTAACCTCATGTGTTTTCAACTGTCTCGAGGCGTAGGCGATGACCTTACCTCGCTGCATCAGAACACATCCGAGTCCTTGGTTTGATGCATCGCAATAAACTACGAAGTCTTCTATTCCTTCGGGAAGGGATAGTATTGGTGCGGTGCACAAGGCTCGTTTGAGCGTTTGGAACGCTCTTTCTTGTTTCTCTTCCCAGTCAAAGGCCACACCTTTCTGGGTTAGGGTTGTAAGAGGCTTCGCTATTCGTGAGAAGTTCTGAATGAACCTGCGGTAGTAGCCAGCGAGACCTAGAAATTGGCGAATTTCTGTAGGAGTCTTCGGTGCTGACCAGTTCTCAATGGCCTTAATTTTGGATGGGTCCACGTGGATTCCCTCTTCGCTTACCACGTGTCCTAAGAATTCGACTCTTCGGATCCAAAATTCACATTTCGAGAACTTCGCATAAAGTTTCTCTTTTCGTAATATCTCTAGAACTTGTCGCAGATGATCGCCATGCTCTTTCTTACTTCGGGAGTAGATCAGGATGTCGTCAATGAAAACGATGACGAACTGATCCAAGTAAGGTCGGCATACTCTATTCATCAGATCCATGAAGACTGCGGGCGCATTGGTCAATCCGAATGGCATCACTACGAACTCGTAATGTCCGTAACGAGTTCGGAAGGCGGTCTTCGGCACATCCTCCTCTAGCACTCGTAACTGGTGATACCCGGATCTCAGATCAATCTTAGAAAAATAGTTCGCCCCTTGCAGTTGGTCGAATAGATCATCTATGCGCGGTAGAGGATAACGATTCTTGACCGTCAGTTTGTTGAGTTCTCTGTAGTCGATGCACATTCTGAACGATCCATCTTTCTTTTTCACAAACAACACGGGTGCTCCCCAAGGTGAGAAGCTCGGTCTGATGAATCCTTTTCCCAGTAGTTCATTCAGTTGACTGGATAGCTCCTGCATCTCTGCTGGGGCTAATCGATAGGGTGCTTTGGCTACTGGGGTAGCTCCGGGAATCAGATCGATTCTGAATTCGACTTGTCTTACGGGTGGTATCCCTGGAAGGTCCTCGGGAAATACATCGGGAAAATCGCATACGTCGGGCACATCCTTGATGTCCCGGACTTCGCGTTTCACGTCTACAACATGTGCAAGAAATGCGTGACACTCCTTTCGTAAGTGCTTCTGAGCTTGGATACTTGAGATGATTCTAAGAGTGGTACTAGGTTTGTCGCCCAAGACAAGGAAGGTTTCGCCGGTTGGCAGATTAAGGCGAACGGCCTTATCGTAACATAGAATGTCCGCACGATGTGAACTCAGCCAATCCATGCCAATGATGACATCGAAACTCTTAATCGAGACTGTCATGAGGTTGATTTGAAAGGGTTTATCGTTTAGAGTTAGGGTGCAGTTTAAGTATATCTCTTTAGTGCCTTCAGTTTTCCCCGTTGGCCATTTCTACTATGAACGGTTCACTTAATGATTGTGGTATTGGTTTTAGCATGCTTTTAAAGTCGTGACTCACAAAACTCCTTTCCGCTCCACTATCAAACAAAATGCATGCATACGAGTTATCGAGAAGAAACGTACCCGTAACAACAGTAGGGTCCGCAATGGCTTCATCTTGTCCCATTGCGAAAACTCGGCCTCTTCCGCCGGTATTCCTGTTGTTTGCCTTCGGGCAGTCCTTGCGGTAGTGCCCTGTGCTCCCGCACTCAAAGCAAGCGCGGCTTACTCCGGTATTAGCATTGGGGGCGGATTGTTGGGTTGGCTCCTTGCAATAGCGGGCTGTATGACCCTTCTTATTGCACCTGGTGCATTGAAGGCCATGACAGAGACCGTGATGGTGGAAGTTGCACTGGTTACATTTCGGTAGCTTTCCATTGTATGAACTTGTGGGGGCAGAGTTGGTAGGTACAGTAATAGCGTGGGTCGCTATCACTTGTTGTTTCTTGGGGTTCTCCTGGAGGATTTGTCCCCTCCTCTTGTTCCAAGGCCTACTCTGTCCCTGAGCCTCCCTAGATGGATTTGCGGCTGTTGTGATGGTACTCTGTTTCGCTCCGTGATCGATGAGTCGTTGCGCCAGGCGTTTAGCGCTGTTGTAGGTGATAGGGTTGGAGGCTAGGACATGCCCTTGAATCTGGGGTGACAACCCCCAAATGTACCTTTCGACCTTCTTTGATTCTGGGTTGACCATGGTAGGGCACAAAGCAGCGAGATCGTTGAACCTAGCTGTGTAAGTGAGTAGGTCAGACCCGACCATTTTCAAATTCCAGAGTTCCTGCTCAAGCTTTTGCACTTCACCCCTTGGGCAGTATTCTTCCAGTAGTAGTACCTTCAGTTCTTCCCAACTCATGGCGTTAGCGACAGTGAGCGTCACTGAGTTCACATGGCTTTTCCACCAAGTGAGGGCTCGATCTATGAAGGTGCAAGCAGCGAACTTAACCTTGCTTGTTTCTTGGCACGAGCAGATCTCGAAGACAGTTTCGGTCTTTTCGAACCATTGCATTAGTGCAATGACTCCGCCACTGCCATTAAAAGTCTTTGGCTTCGAGTTGGAGAACTCCTTGTAAGTACACTCTCTAACATGGCCCTGGCCGGTGCCACTATTGGGATGATTCGTGCTGCTTCCTGTACCTCCATTGGCATTGGAGTTTATTTGAGAGAGGGCTGCTGCTACTGCTGCTGTGATAGCAGCCTGGACCATTGCCGGATCATAAGTTAGTGGTGGAGGTGGTGGTGGGGTTGCGTTGGTACGTGCTGATCTACGAGGAGGCATTGCTCTGTCAAAAGGGAAAAAAATGAGATATTATGAGTTTTGGTGGTTGTGAGTTGGATGATATTGAGTTAACTGCCTTAAATAGATTAAGACTTTGGTTTGATCAACAATGGGTTTTGAGCTTGATTTATTAATAACGTTTGAATGGATGCACTTATGAGTTGAACGGAATACACATATTTAAAACCAGAAAAAAAAGGGGGGTATGCCCTATATATATAAAACATATAGTTGTGTTACATCCGAGTTTAGACAAAACTTTTTGACCTTTCTAAAGGTCTCCGATTACAGAAAGTTTTAACGAAAAGAAAATTCTTATCCGAAGTCCTAATTTATAACAAAATTTGAAATCCTGGCAGGCACTACTTGCGACGTAGGTTGCGCTTGGAGCTTGACTCCGCATCTGACTGCTTCGATTCCATTAGGCGCCGATCAAAAGCGGCTTGTTGCTCCCTTAACTCGGCTAGGGCTGCAATTATCTGTGCCTGAAATGCCTCAGACTGGAGTTGGACATTATCTTGTATCTTGTCCAGCCTACGGATATCGGAAGTGTGAACCTGCACTTCCACGTTGATATCCCGGAGTCGGCTTGCTTGTACTCCGGACTGATAGGACTGATTGGCTAACTTACCCACCATTACCGGGAGTGCTCGATCAGCCGAACTGCCACCGCGGACATCGTAGAAGTCCCGACACATGCCGTAGGGAGGGCGTATGCCTTGTTGTTGGCTCCAATGATGTAGGTGACTTCCCCAGACGGGAGTGGGTCCTTGGAAGTTCCTCACATGGACAGGAGGTTGAATGGGTGGTGGATCGATCACTTCAGGTTCTGAGTCAGTACCGGAGTCATCACCCAATTCTATGGGTTCCTCATCCTCTTCTGGATCATCTTCGATCCATCCTCCGTTGCCTTGGTTGGGAAAGTAGGGGTCATTGGGGTGGTGAAATCCAGCCATTTGACTGTACGAGAAATAGGGTCATAAGAATTGAATAAAGTCGGAACATGCAAGACATGTAAATTAGTTTAGATAGCAAATACTCCTATAGTATTTAAATTATTGTGTTTGATTCTAATAACGGTTTGGTAAGTTTTTAAAATTTGTTGTCCACTGCAGACACCCCTCGGCACACGTTAGTCGGCTCTCGGACAAATATAGTTGATCAGGCTATATTCTTCCCAGTTCCGATTACGTGTCCCAAGGCGTACCTGTACTGTACAACTCATTAATAATACTTCTAATATGGTACGATGTGGAACTGTTATTTATCACTAAATGAATGCATGCTTACTTACAAAAACTAAATAGATTTAATTTCAAAAGCATGACTCTTCTCAGAGTGTTTTTGCCCAGTTGAGTTTATAGTTGTATATAAAAAAAATGGTTTTGATATACTTAATTCACTATAAACGAAGCTCTGATACCAATCTGTCACACCCCCAAACCAGAACGGCGGAATCGTTCGGGGGCGGAGGACATCATATTTAGTATCATAACAGTTCATAGAAAGGAAAGTACACACCACCATAATATAAATATGTTTGAAAAGTTTACATGATTGTAGATGTTACATATTTGCAAAAGAAATCAAATATAAAATGGTGATCCAAATTATGTTACTAACGCCAGTGCGTTAGTCTTCAGAAGTAGTTGCTACCTGGCTAGCGGTTTCCTGTGAATACAAGTTATTTCAAAGAAAAAGTGTCAACATTTAAGTTGGTGAATTCATAAGTGGTGTTTTGAGAAGATGTATGCCATTCGAAAGTGTTTGCATGTTTTCCAGAAAAACCCTTATTTTCCTATAAAAGTATGAAATGCATATGAATGTTCGTGATGTAAATTGCAACTAATTGTACCGAGAAAATCCCTTATTTTCCTATTAGTTGTTTGGTTTGTATACAGGAAAAACCCTTATTTTCCTGACATAACTGGCAGTCTTTAAGACCGAAAATTTCAAGCAAGCGACGTGCTTGTAAGTCGTGTCATAGTTTTACATAGTAAAGCTATACGAAAATCACCCTTATTAAATGAAGAGTAGTTTTAATGACTACTTGTTCATAAAAGCATAATACCATAATAATTGTATATCCGATGAGTTTTATAACCATACTAAACATAATATGCCTGTAGCGACGTTCTTCAGGCGTCGTAGCGTTATGACAACTGTCACCCCAAAAGACGGACTGTAGCTAACAGTCAGGGCGCGGGATCATGACTTCCCGTATAGATCTATACACATTTGACACGTTCTCCGAACGGGAGACTCTGGTTATAGACAGGACTTGTTGCATTATTTTCTAATAAAGAAAGTAACGTTTGAAGATATACACGACTCATGGATTCTCAACTAAGTCCGTAATAAGGTAGTAGTTTGTATGCAAAGTTTAACCTCTTTCACAATGTTTGACAAAGCATAATCATAAGTTCTTTGAATGCATGAAATGACTTAGTAAAGAATGTTACCCTTGATATGATGTGTTTGTATGTAAACGTATAAATAAAACATATTTCTATTTATAAACATATTATATCCCAAAGAGGGTAAAGCTGTGTTGTGAGGGGTTTTGTATCATAATAACTTCACAAGATAGTTAAAACAACAGTATGAAAAGTATATCAAAAGGTTAATGTTTCACACGAATTTAGTCATGTGTTAACTTGTATTCCTCCCCAAAAGAGTATAAAACATTTAAAATGTATTTAAAGAGTGTTCAAAGGGGATATGAACTCACTTGATAGTTTGAAGATTGTGAGGTGGAAAACCGAGCAGAGTTTCGTCTCGGGAAACTGATTTTTCTTGGGATTCTCGGGAATCTCGGGAGTAGAATCGGCCTTCGGGACTTGAGCCAAAAAGACCAGAGCTTCGGGTTTGAACGGACACGGAAAACGAGGAAATGCTGAGAGAGAGAGAAGAGAAATGAACCCCTTCTTTGGAAACCCTCGCATTCTATTTATAGGAAGGCAGGTCTGCCTCGGTACGCGGGGCGTACGCTCGTACGCGCTGCGTACGCGTACGTCATGCATGACCGAAGCCTCGACTGCCTCGGTTCGGATGGGACGGGTTCTTGGGTTCTCGGGTCGGATGGGACGGGTTGCTGGGGAGGTGGGTCGGATGGGACGTCGGGTCGGACGGGTCGGACGGGTCGGACGGGTCGGCTTCCTCGGATATGGCGACGTGGACGATCCGAGGCCAATCCTCTCGGTTACGCGGGGCGTACAGGAGTACGCAGCGCGTACTTCGGAGAAGGACGCTGACTCCTCTTCGGATAATATCCGAATTTTGAATTAAATAAATAATTAATTTATTTAATAAACTTCAAAAATCCATATCTTCTTCATACGAACTCCGTTTTCGATGGTCTTTATATCCACGCGTAGGTGAGACTACGATCTACAACTTTCGTTTAGACTCCGTTGGCAAATTCCAAAATTATTTTTATTATTTATTTTATAACTAATCGTTTTTAAGGAATTTCTTTGAAAAATCATAACTTCCTCATGCGAAGTCAGATTTGGACGATCTTTTTGTGTACGCTCACGGTTTAATGTTATCTATGACTTTCATTTAGATACCTAAGGCTAAATGTTATCGTATTGAAACTTTGCGTTTTTCGTTTGATCGGTGTTGTCGGTTTTGACAGAAATCTTAGAATGGTCATAGCTTCTTCGCCATAACTCAGATTTTAGTGTTCTTTATTTATTTGGAACCTTTAAGACGATATCTACTACATAGCGTACTCCAAATCAGAGCTTCTGAACAATTCATTTATCGATGATATTCCCATTACATTCAAAAGGGGGTTACAAGACTCGGTTTATAATGCCCGGGATAACGGGTTGTTACATCATCCCCCCGTTAAACGGAATTTCGTCCCGAAATTTAATACAAGGTAAGAGTTTTAGGGGCTGAGGAAGAGATGCGGATACTTCTGTAGCATTTGGTCTTCCCGTTCCCATGTGAATTCGGGTCCTCTCTTAGCATTCCATCGAACTTTTACTATTGAAATGCGACTCTGCTTGGTCCTTTTAACTTCCCTATCCATGATCTCGACGGGTTCTTCCACAAAGTTGAGATTTTCGTTTAACGCGATTTCATCGAGTGGAATTACAAGTGTTTCGTCGGACAAACACTTTTTCAGGTTCGACACGTGGAATACTGGATGCACTTTGTTAAGCTCGATTGGAAGTTGGAGTTTGTAGGCCACTGGACCAACTCTCGAAATGATTTCGAAGGGTCCAATGTACCTGGGGTTTAGCTTTCCACGCTTCCCAAAGCGTATCATGCCTTTCCAGGGTGAGACCTTCAGTAGCACACGGTCGCCAATCTGGAATTCCAAGGGTTTACGTCTCCTGTCGGCATAGCTCTTTTGTCTATCCCTTGAGGACTTCAGTCGTTCTCGTATTTGCACGATCTTTTCGGTAGTTTCTCTGATGATCTCTGGACCAGTAAGGGTGCTTTTAGTGACTAGACCTTTTGCCAATTGGGTGTCGCCCACTTCCGTCCAGCACAGGGGCGATCTGCACTTACGGCCGTAAAGGGCTTCGAACGGAGCGGTCTTGATGCTAGTATGATAACTATTGTTATAAGAGAACTCGACCAAAGGCAAGTGAATATCCCATGCCTTGCCAAAGTCGATTACACATGCTCGCAACATGTATTCCAAGGTTTGGATCGTCCTCTCACTCTGTCCGTCAGTTTGAGGGTGGTATGCTGTACTCATGTCCAACCTTGTTCCCATGGATTTTTGCAGTGATTGCCAAAATCTGGAAGTGAACCTGCTGTCTCTATCTGAGATGATGGACATTGGTACTCCATGAAGTCGTACGATCTCCCGGATGTAGGTTCTTGATAGTTTTTCCATCCTATCGGTTTCCTTGATAGGTAAGAAATGGGTTGACTTGGTTAATCTGTCGACGATTACCCAAATAGTATCTTGGCCACTCTGAGTTTTGGGCAGTTTGGTTATGAAGTCCATGGAAATCTGCTCCCATTTCCACTCAGGTATTTCAGGTTGTTGGAGTAGGCCTGAGGGTTTTTGGTGTTCTATTTTTATTTTGGCGCAAGTTAAACACTTGCCCACATACGTAGCGATCTCCGCTTTCATGTTTGGCCACCAGTAGAGTTGCTTGAGATCTAGATACATCTTGTCTGACCCTGGGTGTACGGAGTATGGGGTCCTGTGTGCCTCGCTCATAACTACCTCTCTGAATCCCCCAAACTTTGGTGTCCAGATCCGGTTCATGAGGTAGCGTGCTCCGTCACTCTTGATTTCTAAGTTCTTGTCCATTCCCCTAAGGGCCTCACCTGCCACGTTTTCGGGTTTCAAGGCCTCTAATTGAGCTTCCTTGACTTGCGTTGATAGGTGCGAATGGATCGACATAGCTAATGACTTCACTCTCCGGCCTGAGTACTCCTTTCGACTAAGGGCATCGGCTACGACGTTTGCTTTTCCCGGATGATAGCGAATATCGCATTCGTAATCACTGAGTAGCTCGACCCATCGCCGTTGTCTCATGTTGAGCTCCTTCTGATCGAAAATGTGTTGTAAGCTCTTGTGGTCGGTAAAGATAGTGCTCTTCGTTCCATACAAGTAATGTCTCCAGATCTTCAGGGCAAACACTACTGCTCCTAGCTCAAGATCGTGGGTCGTGTAGTTAACCTCATGTGTTTTCAACTGTCTCGAGGCGTAGGCGATGACCTTACCTCGCTGCATCAGAACACATCCGAGTCCTTGGTTTGATGCATCGCAATAAACTACGAAGTCTTCTATTCCTTCGGGAAGGGATAGTATTGGTGCGGTGCACAAGGCTCGTTTGAGCGTTTGGAACGCTCTTTCTTGTTTCTCTTCCCAGTCAAAGGCCACACCTTTCTGGGTTAGGGTTGTAAGAGGCTTCGCTATTCGTGAGAAGTTCTGAATGAACCTGCGGTAGTAGCCAGCGAGACCTAGAAATTGGCGAATTTCTGTAGGAGTCTTCGGTGCTGACCAGTTCTCAATGGCCTTAATTTTGGATGGGTCCACGTGGATTCCCTCTTCGCTTACCACGTGTCCTAAGAATTCGACTCTTCGGATCCAAAATTCACATTTCGAGAACTTCGCATAAAGTTTCTCTTTTCGTAATATCTCTAGAACTTGTCGCAGATGATCGCCATGCTCTTTCTTACTTCGGGAGTAGATCAGGATGTCGTCAATGAAAACGATGACGAACTGATCCAAGTAAGGTCGGCATACTCTATTCATCAGATCCATGAAGACTGCGGGCGCATTGGTCAATCCGAATGGCATCACTACGAACTCGTAATGTCCGTAACGAGTTCGGAAGGCGGTCTTCGGCACATCCTCCTCTAGCACTCGTAACTGGTGATACCCGGATCTCAGATCAATCTTAGAAAAATAGTTCGCCCCTTGCAGTTGGTCGAATAGATCATCTATGCGCGGTAGAGGATAACGATTCTTGACCGTCAGTTTGTTGAGTTCTCTGTAGTCGATGCACATTCTGAACGATCCATCTTTCTTTTTCACAAACAACACGGGTGCTCCCCAAGGTGAGAAGCTCGGTCTGATGAATCCTTTTCCCAGTAGTTCATTCAGTTGACTGGATAGCTCCTGCATCTCTGCTGGGGCTAATCGATAGGGTGCTTTGGCTACTGGGGTAGCTCCGGGAATCAGATCGATTCTGAATTCGACTTGTCTTACGGGTGGTATCCCTGGAAGGTCCTCGGGAAATACATCGGGAAAATCGCATACGTCGGGCACATCCTTGATGTCCCGGACTTCGCGTTTCACGTCTACAACATGTGCAAGAAATGCGTGACACTCCTTTCGTAAGTGCTTCTGAGCTTGGATACTTGAGATGATTCTAAGAGTGGTACTAGGTTTGTCGCCCAAGACAAGGAAGGTTTCGCCGGTTGGCAGATTAAGGCGAACGGCCTTATCGTAACATAGAATGTCCGCACGATGTGAACTCAGCCAATCCATGCCAATGATGACATCGAAACTCTTAATCGAGACTGTCATGAGGTTGATTTGAAAGGGTTTATCGTTTAGAGTTAGGGTGCAGTTTAAGTATATCTCTTTAGTGCCTTCAGTTTTCCCCGTTGGCCATTTCTACTATGAACGGTTCACTTAATGATTGTGGTATTGGTTTTAGCATGCTTTTAAAGTCGTGACTCACAAAACTCCTTTCCGCTCCACTATCAAACAAAATGCATGCATACGAGTTATCGAGAAGAAACGTACCCGTAACAACAGTAGGGTCCGCAATGGCTTCATCTTGTCCCATTGCGAAAACTCGGCCTCTTCCACCGGTATTCCTGTTGTTTGCCTTCGGGCAGTCCTTGCGGTAGTGCCCTGTGCTCCCGCACTCAAAGCAAGCGCGGCTTACTCCGGTATTAGCATTGGGGGCGGATTGTTGGGTTGGCTCCTTGCAATAGCGGGCTGTATGACCCTTCTTATTGCACCTGGTGCATTGAAGGCCATGACAGAGACCGTGATGGTGGAAGTTGCACTGGTTACATTTCGGTAGCTTTCCATTGTATGAACTTGTGGGGGCAGAGTTGGTAGGTACAGTAATAGCGTGGGTCGCTATCACTTGTTGTTTCTTGGGGTTCTCCTGGAGGATTTGTCCCCTCCTCTTGTTCCAAGGCCTACTCTGTCCCTGAGCCTCCCTAGATGGATTTGCGGCTGTTGTGATGGTACTCTGTTTCGCTCCGTGATCGATGAGTCGTTGCGCCAGGCGTTTAGCGCTGTTGTAGGTGATAGGGTTGGAGGCTAGGACATGCCCTTGAATCTGGGGTGACAACCCCCAAATGTACCTTTCGACCTTCTTTGATTCTGGGTTGACCATGGTAGGGCACAAAGCAGCGAGATCGTTGAACCTAGCTGTGTAAGTGACTAGGTCAGACCCGACCATTTTCAAATTCCAGAGTTCCTGCTCAAGCTTTTGCACTTCACCCCTTGGGCAGTATTCTTCCAGTAGTAGTACCTTCAGTTCTTCCCAACTCATGGCGTTAGCGACAGTGAGCGTCACTGAGTTCACATGGCTTTTCCACCAAGTGAGGGCTCGATCTATGAAGGTGCAAGCAGCGAACTTAACCTTGCTTGTTTCTTGGCACGAGCAGATCTCGAAGACAGTTTCGGTCTTTTCGAACCATTGCATTAGTGCAATGACTCCGCCACTGCCATTAAAAGTCTTTGGCTTCGAGTTGGAGAACTCCTTGTAAGTACACTCTCTAACATGGCCCTGGCCGGTGCCACTATTGGGATGATTCGTGCTGCTTCCTGTACCTCCATTGGCATTGGAGTTTATTTGAGAGAGGGCTGCTGCTACTGCTGCTGTGATAGCAGCCTGGACCATTGCCGGATCATAAGTTAGTGGTGGAGGTGGTGGTGGGGTTGCGTTGGTACGTGCTGATCTACGAGGAGGCATTGCTCTGTCAAAAGGGAAAAAAATGAGATATTATGAGTTTTGGTGGTTGTGAGTTGGATGATATTGAGTTAACTGCCTTAAATAGATTAAGAATTTGGTTTGATCAACAATGGGTTTTGAGCTTGATTTATTAATAACGTTTGAATGGATGCACTTATGAGTTGAACGGAATACACATATTTAAAACCAGAAAAAAAAGGGGGGTATGCCCTATATATATAAAACATATAGTTGTGTTACATCCGAGTTTAGACAAAACTTTTTGACCTTTCTAAAGGTCTCCGATTACAGAAAGTTTTAACGAAAAGAAAATTCTTATCCGAAGTCCTAATTTATAACAAAATTTGAAATCCTGGCAGGCACTACTTGCGACGTAGGTTGCGCTTGGAGCTTGACTCCGCATCTGACTGCTTCGATTCCATTAGGCGCCGATCAAAAGCGGCTTGTTGCTCCCTTAACTCGGCTAGGGCTGCAATTATCTGTGCCTGAAATGCCTCAGACTGGAGTTGGACATTATCTTGTATCTTGTCCAGCCTACGGATATCGGAAGTGTGAACCTGCACTTCCACGTTGATATCCCGGAGTCGGCTTGCTTGTACTCCGGACTGATAGGACTGATTGGCTAACTTACCCACCATTACCGGGAGTGCTCGATCAGCCGAACTGCCACCGCGGACATCGTAGAAGTCCCGACACATGCCGTAGGGAGGGCGTATGCCTTGTTGTTGGCTCCAATGATGTAGGTGACTTCCCCAGACGGGAGTGGGTCCTTGGAAGTTCCTCACATGGACAGGAGGTTGAATGGGTGGTGGATCGATCACTTCAGGTTCTGAGTCAGTACCGGAGTCATCACCCAATTCTATGGGTTCCTCATCCTCTTCTGGATCATCTTCGATCCATCCTCCGTTGCCTTGGTTGGGAAAGTAGGGGTCATTGGGGTGGTGAAATCCAGCCATTTGACTGTACGAGAAATAGGGTCATAAGAATTGAATAAAGTCGGAACATGCAAGACATGTAAATTAGTTTAGATAGCAAATACTCCTATAGTATTTAAATTATTGTGTTTGATTCTAATAACGGTTTGGTAAGTTTTTAAAATTTGTTGTCCACTGCAGACACCCCTCGGCACACGTTAGTCGGCTCTCGGACAAATATAGTTGATCAGGCTATATTCTTCCCAGTTCCGATTACGTGTCCCAAGGCGTACCTGTACTGTACAACTCATTAATAATACTTCTAATATGGTACGATGTGGAACTGTTATTTATCACTAAATGAATGCATGCTTACTTACAAAAACTAAATAGATTTAATTTCAAAAGCATGACTCTTCTCAGAGTGTTTTTGCCCAGTTGAGTTTATAGTTGTATATAAAAAAAATGGTTTTGATATACTTAATTCACTATAAACGAAGCTCTGATACCAATCTGTCACACCCCCAAACCAGAACGGCGGAATCGTTCGGGGGCGGAGGACATCATATTTAGTATCATAACAGTTCATAGAAAGGAAAGTACACACCACCATAATATAAATATGTTTGAAAAGTTTACATGATTGTAGATGTTACATATTTGCAAAAGAAATCAAATATAAAATGGTGATCCAAATTATGTTACTAACGCCAGTGCGTTAGTCTTCAGAAGTAGTTGCTACCTGGCTAGCGGTTTCCTGTGAATACAAGTTATTTCAAAGAAAAAGTGTCAACATTTAAGTTGGTGAATTCATAAGTGGTGTTTTGAGAAGATGTATGCCATTCGAAAGTGTTTGCATGTTTTCCAGAAAAACCCTTATTTTCCTATAAAAGTATGAAATGCATATGAATGTTCGTGATGTAAATTGCAACTAATTGTACCGAGAAAATCCCTTATTTTCCTATTAGTTGTTTGGTTTGTATACAGGAAAAACCCTTATTTTCCTGACATAACTGGCAGTCTTTAAGACCGAAAATTTCAAGCAAGCGACGTGCTTGTAAGTCGTGTCATAGTTTTACATAGTAAAGCTATACGAAAATCACCCTTATTAAATGAAGAGTAGTTTTAATGACTACTTGTTCATAAAAGCATAATACCATAATAATTGTATATCCGATGAGTTTTATAACCATACTAAACATAATATGCCTGTAGCGACGTTCTTCAGGCGTCGTAGCGTTATGACAACTGTCACCCCAAAAGACGGACTGTAGCTAACAGTCAGGGCGCGGGATCATGACTTCCCGTATAGATCTATACACATTTGACACGTTCTCCGAACGGGAGACTCTGGTTATAGACAGGACTTGTTGCATTATTTTCTAATAAAGAAAGTAACGTTTGAAGATATACACGACTCATGGATTCTCAACTAAGTCCGTAATAAGGTAGTAGTTTGTATGCAAAGTTTAACCTCTTTCACAATGTTTGACAAAGCATAATCATAAGTTCTTTGAATGCATGAAATGACTTAGTAAAGAATGTTACCCTTGATATGATGTGTTTGTATGTAAACGTATAAATAAAACATATTTCTATTTATAAACATATTATATCCCAAAGAGGGTAAAGCTGTGTTGTGAGGGGTTTTGTATCATAATAACTTCACAAGATAGTTAAAACAACAGTATGAAAAGTATATCAAAAGGTTAATGTTTCACACGAATTTAGTCATGTGTTAACTTGTATTCCTCCCCAAAAAGAGTATAAAACATTTAAAATGTATTTAAAGAGTGTTCAAAGGGGATATGAACTCACTTGATAGTTTGAAGATTGTGAGGTGGAAAACCGAGCAGAGTTTCGTCTCGGGAAACTGATTTTTCTTGGGATTCTCGGGAATCTCGGGAGTAGAATCGGCCTTCGGGACTTGAGCCAAAAAGACCAGAGCTTCGGGTTTGAACGGACACGGAAAACGAGGAAATGCTGAGAGAGAGAGAAGAGAAATGAACCCCTTCTTTGGAAACCCTCGCATTCTATTTATAGGAAGGCAGGTCTGCCTCGGTACGCGGGGCGTACGCTCGTACGCGCTGCGTACGCGTACGTCATGCATGACCGAAGCCTCGACTGCCTCGGTTCGGATGGGACGGGTTCTTGGGTTCTCGGGTCGGATGGGACGGGTTGCTGGGGAGGTGGGTCGGATGGGACGTCGGGTCGGATGGGACGTCGGGTCGGACGGGTCGGACGGGTCGGCTTCCTCGGATATGGCGACGTGGATGATCCGAGGCCAATCCTCTCGGTTACGCGGGGCGTACAGGAGTACGCAGCGCGTACTTCGGAGAAGGACGCTGACTCCTCTTCGGATAATATCCGAATTTTGAATTAAATAAATAATTAATTTATTTAATAAACTTCAAAAATCCATATCTTCTTCATACGAACTCCGTTTTCGATGGTCTTTATATCCACGCGTAGGTGAGACTACGATCTACAACTTTCGTTTAGACTCCGTTGGCAAATTCCAAAATTATTTTTATTATTTATTTTATAACTAATCGTTTTTAAGGAATTTCTTTGAAAAATCATAACTTCCTCATGCGAAGTCAGATTTGGACGATCTTTTTGTGTACGCTCACGGTTTAATGTTATCTATGACTTTCATTTAGATACCTAAGGCTAAATGTTATCGTATTGAAACTTTGCGTTTTTCGTTTGATCGGTGTTGTCGGTTTTGACAGAAATCTTAGAATGGTCATAGCTTCTTCGCCATAACTCAGATTTTAGTGTTCTTTATTTATTTGGAACCTTTAAGACGATATCTACTACATAGCGTACTCCAAATCAGAGCTTTTGAACAATTCATTTATCGATGATATTCCCATTACATTCAAAAGGGGGTTACAAGACTCGGTTTATAATGCCCGGGATAACGGGTTGTTACATACACCATGTAAACCCTAAGGCGCTTGACTTTCCACATTCCTTAGGCTCCATGGGTTTAAACCTCCATGGAGTATCCATGAGTCACCACATGGGTAAAGCCCAACATAAAGAACTATGGATCATAAGCCCACTTTATAAGAATGAATGATTTACACAATCAATCCCCATATATTTAATTAGTCTCTTTTGATCACAAAATTAATTCACTACTAGAAATAATCCCTTTAATGGCGCGCAAACAATGACACTCACTGATAGAGGACGAGCATTTGTCGGTGCCCTAAAAATAATGTCATCTCTCTTAAAATTTAAAGGATTTAAAACACGCATTTTTGCGTGCCCTGAAATTAGTGTCAACAAAAACACGGAGGACACCTATAATAAAATGTGTGTCATCTAAGGCTATCACTTTATAAATTTTAATAGCAGCGCGTTCCGTCCGGAGGGAAAAATAAATCCTAATTACTTAAAAACCCCGCCTTCCTTTTTAGGGCTTTTTTCAAGAACTTGCCCCGCCTTCCTCTACTACACGTTCTCTCTTCTACAACTCCACCGGCCGATCACTCTCTCCTTCCCTTCTCTTTGCAAATCCTAAGTTGCCGCCTTCACCATCGAACCCAGGGATCTGAGAGTCTGGAGTACGACTGATGATATCCGATCACCGACGACTCTATAATAATTCTTTCTCATACTCGAACCCTAGATCTCGCCTCCTTCCATTCTACATCTCTATGGCGACCACGGATCAACAAAAACTCCACCACATCTAACGGAAGGTATGACCACTATATCTCATCATAATTTCGGTGATTCAAATGGATGTGACGATATCGTTTCCATTACAATCATCAAGGTTTTCCCTCTTCAAGAGTTTCCCTTCTCCTTTTTTTTCTTCATTTAGATGCTTATGAATCTCCATTGGGGCCTTTGATTTGGGGATGCTATGGTGTCTCAGTTTCTCATTCCAAACAAATCGATATCTAGCTTTCAGCATTGCTTTCCGACATAGAGCTCAACATCCGTGAAGCACATGTGTTCTCAACAATAGATGGCTATTCTTTGGATGTATTTGTGGTAGATGGATGGCCTTTTCAGGTTCTCCTTCTTCTTCCTCTTCTTTTCTAACGTCAAAATACTCATATATGACTGTTTCTGATTCTGCAACCTTGTGGTCAGGAATCAATTGCTTTACACGAAGCCATGGAGAAAGCAATTTCTAGAAGCGAGGTAAAAATCTTTTTCCATTTACTACGATAATCATCACATGGTCTTTTTTAAGGGTATTGGGGTCTTATTTTAAAACGAAAACATATGCACAAACTGGATTACTGTTTACCTTGTAGGGTTCATGGTTTGGTTCTTCTTCAGATTCTATATCAGCTGTACAGAAAGCTTTAGCCACTGAAGCCCATTTTAGAGATGCAGAAATAGACCGACCATCATTGAAGATTGGAGAAAAGATTGCATCTGGATCTTGTGGAGATTTGTACGTGTACACTGTTTTTTTCCAATTGCATTCCTAATTCTTACAAGTATCTTAATATCAGTTATTTTGTTTGTTGAAAGATTCCATGGAGAGTACCTTGGTGAGCATGTTGCTGTCAAGATTCTTGGATCTGAACATTTAAATGATGAAACATTGGGGAATGAATTCGCTCATGAAGTAGCCATGCTCAGGTAGCTTTATTTTAAAAAACTCTAAATTAAAACCCTATTAATTGAACTAATAAACAAAGCTTTATGTGTGTATGTGTGTCAAGGGAGGTTCAGCATGCCAATGCTGTTCGTTTTATTGGTGCATGCATGAAGAAACCTCCTTTGTGCATAATAACTGGTAGAAAACTTCCATTAATTATATACTACATACATTTTGATTGTTTAATAAAATTTACAATATTTTTGGTAATTTTTTATTATATATGCAGAATACATGCCTGGAGGGAGCCTTTATAAGTACTTACATAAAAACCATAACATCTTGAAGCTTCCACAGTTAGTGAAGTTTGTTATAGATGTTTGCAAAGGAATGGAGAACTTGCATAGCAACAACATAATTCATAGGGATCTTAAGACTGCAAATTTGCTCATGGACACTCAAAATGTAATAACTAGAAAGGCGTCAATCACTTTGACTTATTAGCTTGTTAAATGTTTCTCTCTCTTTTTTTAAATTTAATTTTAGGTTGTGAAGGTGGCAGATTTTGGGGTTGCCCGGTTTCTGAGTCAAGGGGGAGTTATGATAGCAGAGACTGGAACATACAATATTTGAAGATATTTCCTTTTTCACTGATAAACCCTAACTAATTTGTGAATCATCCTCTAAACTATAAATTTACCATGATGAATGGAGCTACTTATGTATTGTCGTGGTTTGCAGGTTATAAATCATCAACAATATGATGAAAAGGCGAATGTTTTCAGTTTTGCGATTGTTTTATGGGTGCTTGTGACAGCCAAGGTAATAATTTTACTTATTATTATTACAGATCGATATAGAGTTAAGAATGATATGAATATGAGGTTGTAGGTTCCTTATGAGAAGATGAAACCATTGCAAGCAGCCTTGGGAGTAAGACAGGTCAGCATTTCCATTTGATTGGCATTTGGATTTGGATATATCATATATGAGAGAGAATGCATAATATGAGAATGTGCATGGATATAAATATTGCAGGGCTCCATTAGAAGAGGATGTTGAGACGCTCTTCTCACATCGTTCATCTCCAAAAGATGGGGATAGGAGTGATAGAAAGGGGTACCCGTGAAACAAGAGACAGAGATAGGATAAAGATAGGAGGAGGGAGGACAGAAATGGAAAGGGTAGAGATAAAGATAGAGAAAGAGAAAGAGAAAGAGACACATATGGTGACAGGGATAGGGAGAGGGACAGAGTGAGGGTAAAAAGGGAACATGGACGTGAACCTAAGAAAGAAAGGGAAGATAGAGATCAAGAGAAAGAGAAAGAACATGAAAGACCACATCAAAGTGGAAGCAAGATCAGAAAGACATGGGAGTGAAAGGGACAAGGAAAAGAGCCGTGATAGAGAGGTTAAAGATAAAGAAAGACATGGCTTATATTATATATTTATATTTAATAATTAAATCTGAAACTGATATCCACAGTCTTATATTGTAGTTAGGAATCAAGCGAGCACAGATCTTACCTTATTGTAGTCTACAAACATGTTGTTCGTATCCCCATATCTATTCACATACAAGTTCACACACAAGTTCCAAATGAAAAGGTTACCTTGCAATTTCATATCCCCATATCTGTTCGAATAATCTTGGTAACATTTTCTTCCATGAAATTCCTCTGTTTTGGGTGAAGATTTAGATATTTGACAAATTAAAAGCCAAATTCCTTTATGTTTGAGTGATGAGATCTAACCTATGATTTCAAATGGTAATTTGATAAAAATGTTGCTAAAAATGTACTTATTATTCTTGTATCTGCTCATATTGGACATGTGTTGACTTCAAAATGAAGCAGCTTACAGTTGGAGGAAAAAGATTAATACTTACAATATGGGACACTGGTAAACATTGCTAATATTGTTTTCAAAACAAAGTTCATTCCTCTAGAACATGTCTTTTTATCTTACTCATTGATTTTATCCTTTCATTCTATATAAAGTAAAATTGTAAAATTGGTATTGTAGCTGGACAAGAGAGAATCAGGACACTAACAAGCTCTTACTACAGGGGTGCCCAAGGGATTATTCTTGGTAATTAATTGATAATATTTTGTTTCTTAATAATACATCATTATTTTTATTAAACTTTTACAATTTATCTTTGGATTGCAACATACTTTCATTATTTTTTTTTCATATTAACACATTATTTTCTCCACATATACAATACAGGTAGAGACAATGTTTAAAATTCCCAACCTACAATGAATTTATGCTCAACTGTCCTAACATAACCACTTTAGCACTAAAAGGACTCAAACTTCATGACTACAAGGCCCGTATGCTGGTGAAGATACACATAGTGCTCTTCTTATTTCCTACTTAACAACAAGTAACAAGTAAATAGAGAAAATTTGAAGCCATGACTACAAGGCCCTATGTGATAGCACATAGGGAGCATCGGTAGTTCACCCTGAAATATTTTGTTATGTGCTTTTTATTTGTTGGATTTGTTTATATATTTTTTATGTTTACTTGTCAGATATCATATCTCTGATCATCTCTTCTTGCAGCCATGGTTTAAAGTAGTCAAGTTTCTTCCGGTGATTTAGATAAGGAACAAGCTGATAGATCACAAGTAAATAGATAAAATTTGAAGGAAAATATAAGTTCTTCTCAACCTGGGGATGATTGAAGTGGAAGAGGTCAGCCCACAATTGATATAGCAGAAGTTTTAAGGCGATGGACTCATACCTTACAACGTATACATAAACAGTCACTTCACCTGGTATTTTTTTTATATCATATGTACCTACCTTTCTTATTTTTGTAATAATAATTGTTATTATGGGTAAAAAATAAAGTACACTTCTTATACTAATAAAAAGAGTGAAGTACGTTTAATTTGAATAATATTTGAGTTGATTATAGGCAAAGGCGAATGGTGGTGAGGTCCGGATCTTCTTCGAAGTGCAAGTAATGGTGGTACAAGTGGCCATGCTGAATCTTTAGCTACAACACTTTCTGAACATCGACAACATTTAGCTAACATACAGACATGTTAATGTTAATAATACTCACTGCTTTTCCTTATAATCAAGATTCATATACTATTTACAGTTTTTCCCTTTGTTATCTTATGCAGGTGCTTGTTAATCAACTGAAAGGTGTTGCCCCCACAATAGAAAATTCAATATCAGAGCTTAGTGAGGAAGTCAACACTATCTCAGCCAACCTTCCTCAAATGACCAATCACCATGGTAGATCCACCTTGCCCGTTCAACCACAAAGCACCGGAAGAAAAATAGTATCTTTTTTTTTCTTTGTTGTATATTTTACACACTTTTTTTTAAATAGTTCGTTTTATAAAAAACCATTGATGAACAGTAATTCATTATAACTTATATCCAATGATCATATATTTTATTGTTTTTGTAGAGGTATTGATCTACGGAGTGCAGGCTGCATTTTAGCAGAGTTGTTGGCTGGGAAACCTATCATGCCTGGTCGAACAGAGGTAATTAATTAATTAATGATAATATAACTTTTATTTATTTATTTTGAGTTTGTGGGATGTGATTTTGTAGATTATAAGCAAACTAAATTTAGTTATCTGTTTGTATATAAATGAATGATCGATCTTGAGTATATACCAGTTATATTTGTTTTGATTATATATACCAGCGATATTTGTGCTTATTATAATATCGTTTTGTTTTGGTGATTAAATAATTCAGGTGCAACATGTTTATTTCCTAAACTGGATATTAATTACCTCGACACAAAGGATTATCTTGGTATGTATTTTCTTTCCCTTTTGACCTTTTTCTTAGTTTTTTTTGCATATTCACACTGTCCAAGGCATTAAAATATGTTCTCTCCTTAAACTTTTGAAGTATTTTCTTTTTCTATGTTCTTGGGTATTGGGAAGTGTTGATTAGTATGATATCACTTATTTTCACTCTAGATCATGTTTTGCTAACCTATTCATTCAAATTGTTGTCTTCTGGTCTAATTATGGGAAGAACTTGGAGCCATTTTTCTGCAACAGATTATGTTTGCACATTGCAGGTAAAAATGTTGTCTTGTTTAATTTGCTGATTGTTTAAAAATTACAGAGATGATTACCGTCATTAACTTGTATCTTCTAATGGACAGGTTCTTAATAAAAAAGAAACACCACTATTGCAAGTGAATTTTTCATCGGATTTGTGTTTGGGTAATTGATTATTGAAACAAATGTTGTAAAGTATATAATATAACAGTTGAGGTTAGAATGGTGATTTTGTCCAATTTATATGATAGATGTGCAGGAAAGAAGTTTTTGTTGCTAATACGAGTGAAAGCATGAAGGAAAACACAATTGAGGTTACAAAGAATGCAGTGGTACAAACATTTTAATGGCTCTAAATCAGGTTATTGTTTTTTAGTTAATTGGGTTTGTGAATAATAGTAATGATAACAAACACTGATAAGAACATGTGTTACAGAAAAGGAAACAAACACTGATAAGAACATGTCAAACATGTTTGATGTGTTGAGAAGGAATAGAACTGTAAAGCTTGAAACTTTAGTCCTGAACTGTAAACCCTGGTAATCATAATTTACTCTCACTTCCCAGCTCATATTTATATATATTTTCTATGTACCATTTCTTGTCGTTTTCCTCCTTGACCGGGTAATATCATCAATTTGTTTCTTCCTACTTAGTATTTCTTATTGGTTGTGAACAAGCCTCTCATCTCTCATTTGAGTTTATAGGAATCAACAATCACTGTGAAACTTCTAGTGTTTAGATTTCTTACTGGTTGTGAACATTTGTTTCGTCCCTTTCTACCCTTCACATGCAGGTTGATGCTTTGTCAAGAATGTTCAGACTATTTTCCAAAAATACCCCATGGATCAGATCCTGTCTCTAGTATGTTTAAACATGTTTGTGATTTAGGAGTTGGATTCTATTTTTTTTAAAAGTAGAATGCAGTTATTTGTATTTATTGTCATCTGTTTTTATCTTTTTGACGCAATGCTGCATGTTGCTGCTGAAGGCACAACCTTGGTCAAACAGGCAGAAGATGCTGCAAGTAATAAGAAGGCAGAAAAGAGATTGCAGGTTGGTCCTGCTACATGGATAATAATAATCTTTAGGGTCCGCTAGAAGGATTGGAGATTGCAGTTAAGATTCTATCTAAGACTTCACGCCAAGGACTTGATGAATTTAAGCTAGCAATGTTTTACTTGATTTGGACATGAACCCTAAGATATCATATTTTGGCATGGCTAGAAGCTTTGGAGAAAACGTGACTCAAGAAAAAGTAAACACACAGAGAGTTGTTGGCACATAGTAAGCTAGATAATGCAATTTTATATAAATGAGTTCATTTTTTATAACATTTACTCACTATTGGAATAATTATTTGTATTTGACATATTGGTGAAATGAATTATCTTTGTTATTTATGGTATTTTATTTTGTATTATGAGATTTTTAATGTATTATTTAATTTGAAAATTAGTAAACCTATAAATAATATTTTTTTTAAACATTTAAGATTATGATACGCAAAAATGTGTGTCATCTTCATTTATGACATGGCCTTTCTTGACAGGGGCTTTCTTGATACGCATTGCGTATCATTAACACGCGCGTCGTAAGGTTACGACACGTGAATACGTGTCGTCTTCCTTTATGACAGGGCCTTCCTTGATACGCATTGCGTATC
The DNA here is from genome assembly GCF_002870075.4 of Lactuca sativa. Taxonomy (NCBI): domain Eukaryota; kingdom Viridiplantae; phylum Streptophyta; class Magnoliopsida; order Asterales; family Asteraceae; genus Lactuca; species Lactuca sativa. The sequence goes on along the minus strand of NC_056630.2, from coordinate 86,566,501 downwards.
GTAAATGCGCGTCGTAATTGCGCATCGTAAATGAGCATTGTAAATGCGCGTCGTCTCTCTTTATGACAGAAACTTCCTTGACGCGCATTTGCGCGTCATCTGAGCCTTTTATGACGCGCAATGAGCGTCGTAAAAGGTTGTTTTTCTAGTAGTGATTCCAAATTAATTGTTGATCAATACTAATTAAATAATGTGATTTCATATTAATATATTACAACTTATAATGTATTAATAAATCATAAGTATCCTCTTCTCAAAGGTCCATCCTTACAAATTATTCCGGTGCCATGCAACCCAAATGGACCATGGTACTCTTGGGTAAAGTACATACCATTTATAGTTATGGGCTTAGACACTAAATCCAACACAATATGGATAACATCTCTGACCCTTGGAATGCATAACACAATGCAAGATGATATTCCAGATAAAGACCAAGAAAACTCAACGAGATTCCGAATCTCAGATGGAGACCTCGGAAACTTCCCAATCATAATCGCCTCTAACATCAAGAATCCCATGTAGATGCACAATTAATAATTTTGATTGTCTATTCATAGAACCGATCCTGTATTTAGAAACAAATAGACTAGTACAAACCTCATTTCCATGTCCTCAACCTTCAATTCATTGTAAGAATCTTTCATAAGTACAAGAGACATCATTCTCATAGTCAGGGCACATTATAGACAACTGATGGGTTTTATGTACTCTAACATTCCTATGGTGCACATACAACCCTAATGCTTCAGATCTAATTTTTCTCTAATTATACATGCAATAAACATTTTCCAAAGCATGAAGCTTAAACTAGCGTGCAAGGTGATATTTGAATTAGGAAAACTAGTTAGAATGTTACCTTGTGTAGTAGCTTGTAGAACTTGGCCTTAAGAAAGCCTAGAACCTCAAGTATGATGCCTTAAATGGTTCACTAAACACCAAGAGCAATTAGATGAATATAGAAGAGGTTCATGAGACTTCAAAATCGATTATTCCTTCTTCTCATGCATGGGGCCACGATTTTGGACACTAGGGCACATATTTATAGTGTAGAATTCTAAGAGTCATATGTAACCCTAATTCACACACTTAGGTTTATGATCCAATTGATTTGGACCACCACTTCATGGATTAACTCATAAGCTTATCCCATCAACAAATCAATCATGAATAATTAGCCCAATCCATATGTATGACTGATTTACATAATCAGTCCCCGTTAATTTAAGTAGTCTCTTTTGATCACTGTTGAGTCTAGGAGTTGCGTCATTGGGCTTTTTAGAATAGTCCAATATTATCATGGTATGGACCTATCCATCCGTGTTTTTGCCATTAGGTTTTAGTATTTATGATGCATGCATGCATCGTCTTTTGCACGCTTCTCAATTAATATTCCTTTCATCGTACTGTAACCCTAACACACCTCTACAGTAGAAGTTCTTCGTCGAGCTCTTTTGAGGTGTTGCTATTTTAATCATTTAACACCTGTTTGATTCACCGTGTGTTCATGCTTTTATTCTGTGACAACCCAAGTTGTTCCGTTACATTTCCCCGTTACCGTTAACGGAATATTCCAGTTTATAAAAGTTCCGTTAATTAGAGGTCGTCAGTTAAATAAACATTCCATTTGTTTACATTTAACATGCCGTTAAGTCGTGATAAAAAGAAATAAAAACACATAACACCCATTTCCATTTATTTGGAAAATGTTAAGTTTTATTGTTATGACCACTAAATCGGGTGCGACCAAAAGCCCCGTTTAACGGCAGTATCGGGTAAAATTCCACTGAGCCCCGACTATGAACCCTATATAAGGGTGAGTGGAGTCCATTGGAGACTTTTTACACTCTCTCTCTATACTCTCTCTCTAGACCCGTTTTCGCCCCGAATCCGCAACCAAACGCTTCCAAATTGTAAGTCCGCTTACCATAGCTTATTCTAAACATTACTAGCTGTAGTTATAGCCCAGAAACCATCCAATAAGGCATGGGATAAGGAGTTTACGGCCCAGGAACACTCTAGGGCCGTAAACCCCTAAAATGGTGCCAAACATGCCTTTAAACTTGCCCTTAAGATTGGAAACTAATTGGGGATCTAGCCTAGGAGTGTTTAAACATCAAAACACAATGATTTAGGGCATAAATGAGAGTTTACGGCCCAAGCACATGCTTAGGCCGTAAACCCCTCTAAACCATGCCAAAATGCCCCAAAAACACTCCCAAACCACCCTTAGGCTTCATACATAATTTAGGGACTTAGTATTTGGGGTTTGGATCAATTAAACACATCAAAATGAAGGATAAAAAGGAGTTTACGGCCCAGGTCTATACCAAGGCCGTAAACACCCCAAATCATGCCCAAAGTGTGGTTTTGCTTCCCCAAATGGCCTTAGACAATTACCATAAAATACTAGGAAGGATTTAAGGGCTTAAACACAAGAAATGAAGGGAATAAAAGGAGTTTACGGCCCAAGCAAGTGTCTAGGCCGTAAACTCCCCAAAACACATCCAAATGATAGTTTTAATTCCCCAAAATAGCATCACACTCCATTAGAAATTGCTAGAAAGGTAATAGGGGCTTGAAACTTCACAAAACTATAAGGGTGAGAGTTTACGGCTGTAAAATCCCTTAGGAGTGTCCCTAGGCCATAAAATCCAATATAAAGCCCTTAGGAGCCTTGAACCCACTCATGCCTTTTAGGAAAAGTGCTTAGAATAATTCCATGATGCAAGTAGAAGCCTTAAACACCCTAGAACCCATCACCAGGAGTTTACAGCCATAAACTCATGGTGAGATGTCCCTGGGCCGTAAAAACAACATTGTGAGTGTACTCTTGGATTGTAAACTCCATTCCTTAGCCATTGACACCCTTAAACGCTACCCGGGACACCCAAACACTTAACTAAAGTGTTTTCCGCTCCTGTGAGCGTGTATATTTGTTTAATTAATATTAAATATGCTAATTGTATGTAAACATATGTTATCATATGTTAAATAGGTCATTGTGTGTGTTCAAGTCCTTGCGTGACACCGAACGCCCAAACGACACCTTCGTCGGACTTGCTTACACCAGGTGAGTTCATACCCCTGAATGAACTTTTTAAATGTTTTAACATGTTTTATAGGGGGGGGGGGGAATACAAGTTAAACATGCCAGTTATCATATCAATCACATTTGATTGATAACCCGCATGCACAAGATTTTACCACTGTATACTGTTTTACCGAGTAGGACACTATAAATGGCTTTCAAAAAGGGTTTTCACTTTTTCAAGTTCTCACTTTTATTGCTTTATCAAAGTTCCATATTCAAACTGATTTATGAATGATCCCCAAAGATTTCTAAAGGTTTTCACACTTATTTTACCAAAGAATACAAATGCGATTTTCCTGAGTATAAAGATTTTTCCAAGGTTTTCATGTATACTTTTACTTGTTAGTTACTGTTGCTTCACTTATACTTATTTTTAAACTCCTACTCGATAACGCTTTCACTTTGTGATGCGTTTATACTTGGTATTGTCTCTATTTCGCTTATACTTGTAGTCTCTTATACTTGATAGACGCTCTTACTTCACTTATCGTCGTTTCCACTTCGTGATACACTTACAGTTGGTACACTTATACTTCACGATTCAATTATCCCACTCTATATGCTTGTACTTCATGAATCGGATGCTCCACTGTACGCTTATACTTCACAACTCGGATGTTCCACTGTACACTTATACTTCACTGTATGATACCACTTGACACACACACTCAAGCGTAGTTAGATGTATGAGTGTGCTTGTATAAATGCATATAAATAATGATTGAAGGACTTAGGAAGGCTTGTCCGCCCTATTTCGTTTTCTTTGTTGAGATGTGGTCTGGTGGGATCGGATGTCCATCCGAAGGTCGTTTGATTCATTACTTATATATTATGTACACAAGCATAGACATACGGGTTTACTTCAGTCAATTCAGTTAAGAGTCTCTACCTCTAGTTCAGCACTTACATTAGAAACTCACTAGTTGGAAGTCTCTACCCACTATTTGGGATGCATCTTCAGGACACGGCCTTCTCCGTCGTCTAGTTGGTAACCAGAGTCTCCTGTAGGGAGAGCGGACATTGTGTGTATAGATCTATACGGGATTGACACCCCCGCACCCTGACTGCTAGCTACAGTCCACAGCTCACCAAGCCAAGGGGTGAAAAATGTCACATTATATAGACGCTTGTAGGGCGTCTGGTACTCTAGTGTCGGTTAGTATGGTTACGAGTATCCCGGGTTACCTTATAATTCTTGGCCTTAAGGTAACGGTATTTCGCCAGCAATTTACATTGTATGCTGGTAATTCAATTTCAGAGTCACACTGTTTTGACCTTACATGTTGTATCTTTCATTTGATACTGTCTGGGGTCTGTCTCCTCCGTTTTGACCTTACAAGACGTATCTTTCCTTTGATACTGTCTGGGGTCTGTCTCCTCTGTTTTGACATTACAAGAAGTATCTCTCATTTGATGCTGTCTAGGGTCTGTATCCACTGTATTCACTGTATTCATTGTATTCACTGTCTTAGACCATGCTAGACATATCTTTCATTTGATATTGTTTGCGGCCTGTATTCACTGTTTTGGACCTTACCAGCTGTACCTTTCATTTGGTACCTTCGGGGGTCTATGTCTCTATTTGTTAGACTGAAACAGGCGTGACGTTCGTTCGATACTCTCCTGGAGTCTATGATTCCTTTGCCTTAGTCAGCAGTCCTCACTGCTGAGGCATATGTTATTTCCCTGTTGTCTCTTGCTTTCTTTAATAATCAAATTCAATATTTTGATAATGATAGCAATGAAGGGAAAACCACTTTTTACCACATAACACTGACCAGTCTTGGTAGAAGGCTGCTTTGAGTAAAGAAAATATAGGATTTTCTGGAAAGAACTCTAATACACTGTAAACACTTAAACTATTACTGTATAAAGTTATTTGAATGAAATGTCACTAAATACTTATGAACTCACCAGCATTTGTAAAAATGTTGATACTCGCTTTTCAAATAACTTGTATTCTCAGGTTAGCATTAGACAGGTACATCCCCAGAGCAGTTGATGAAGATAGCTTAGTATTATGTTGTATCTATTCTATTACTTGTATTACTTTGAATCGATGTATTAATGTAACCATGTAAAACTATTACTATTAATGCAATGTTTTGTTGTACTTTGATTACTATAATGCATGTGTTGTGATAGTTGACATGACTTCATCCACCCTAGAACGTTTCCGCCGTTTTGGTTTTGGGTGTGACAGATTGGTATCAGAGCATTGTTTATAGTGAGTTAAGTATATCAATTCATAAAAGATATACAACCTATAAACACAAAGGGATAAAACACTCTGACCAAGAATTATACTTTAAAATATAACCATATTTTACCAAAGTATAATAACATCCAAAATCTAAACACTCGAACAAAAGTATCATAAGAAGAAACAATAATAAAAGTCTTCGGATGTTGAGCACTACAGTCAAACCTGGGCAGTTATGTAATCATAAGCTGGGATAAATGTAACCTGATCAACTACATTTATCCGAGATGCGATGAACGTGTGCTTGGGAGTGATAGTGGTGTACAACAGGTCTGAAACTTACCAACTAGGATTGCTAGAGCCAAACATAAAGTTAAAATACTATAGGAGTATTTTAGAACACTAAAAGATCCACACTAATACCAGAATCATAATCAGAAGATAAGAATCAAACAAGAACTAAAATACCATAGGGGTATTTTAGAATCCATAACTAACCTTGCGTGCATAACTAAAAAGATCCTTATTGATATACCTACAACTACAGAGGGTGTACTCCCAAGGTTATATATAATAAGGATCCCATAGGCTGAGAATGTGTGGTTTCGCTCTATTTCCTTTTCCTCGTTGGGATGTGGTTCTAGAGTAGTATCACATATTCGAAGGCCTTTCGGATCTAAGCTATATATGATTTGTATACCCTGTGTAATCGTAGCAGGACTCGATATGGATCATCCAGTGAAATGTTAATAATCTCTTAGGATTCCTTAGACATTTCCATTCTCGCATGAACCCTGTAGAAAACCCAACCCACTTCAGTGCTTGACAGAAGATTTGATTCCGACCCCAAGGAGGTTCATTGAGAAGATTTCCTGTTTGGAAATAAATGAACTGGGTCGAGACTATTGAATTCACCAGGTGCCTATATTCTTTTAGGGACATCGGTGAGGAATTCGCCTAAACTTCGGAGATTCCCAGTCATCCATCATGAAGTGATGACACCCACAGTTGGAATCAGAAGGAAGGCGGAGTAGAAATTCAATATGTCCATACGAGAAGAGAACCCTAGGAAACTACCCGAAGGAAACCAACATCGATTCCTGTCAAAGATACGAGGCAGACCGAGGTAGCCAGTACATGAAGCCCGAGAATTGTCTTTTCCTCGTATTCGTCACGATAATTCACCCTTAAAATAATACAATTTAGTGAGTTAGTGGTTACACTACTCACGCTATGAGTTAGGTAAATCGTCGATTCCCGTTGCCAGTACACGATTAGGGCGGATCCCCGCATCTCTATTGAGAGAATTTTAGCCATCTGCCCTTGTGAGCCTCTCTTTCCGCAGTTTCGTTCCGAACCGTTCTCAAATCTCTCCAGGCCGGAGAGTGAAACCTTCTCCAGTATAAAGGTAACTTAGTAGGAATGACTTGCATCTTATGGCCTTTTTCTGATACTCATACACCCACTTCGATTACCAGGACTACATGATAGGGATGTAGGTCGACACTCAGACAACCAGTACCCGAGGCACGGGAAAATTTATGCCTAATACGTTCAGGACAGAAATGTCCAGGGTTAACCATCGTCTCTCATTACCTTGTATTCCTTTCCGTGTAGGAAAATCATGCCACCGAAGAAGCGTAACCAATCCACAAGCGAGAAACCTGCTCTCTTATTCGATGAAGCTACGTTCCAAGCTGCAGTCTCAGCAGCCGTAGCAGCTGTCATGGCTCACCTGAATGCTAACACCGCAAATGTTAGCAAGGTCCCTGTCGGGAATTCCGATCCTGGCAATGGACGGCAACAACCAACACTTTCATACCCAGTCACCCAAGAAACATCACCGAATCCACTAAAGAGAAAACTCAATATTAAGGAGGAAAATAGCTCGGCTCAAGGACCTTATAAAAGGCGACGAGCAGAGGCAGTCTATACTCCTGTCAATCCTTCCCTCCCGACTCCAAGAAGACCGTACCTAGGAGACCTTCCCCACTGCAACAAGTGCAGCTACCATCATCATGGTGCCTGCCGGGAGCTCTATTGTTCTAGGTGCCACATGTTGGGGCATACTGCTCGCGTCTGTAGAACCCTGGTTGAGTTCATTACATCAACCACCAATGTGGCGACCCGTACAGTTTGCCACCTATGTGGTAAAATGGGACACTTCAAGAAGGACTGCCCAACCAAGGGGAAAGACAAAGACACAGAAGGAGCCTGAAACTAATGCTTAGGGAGAAGCATCAAGGAACTCGTTAGATTTTGGTACGTTTCTCGACCTAGGATAACTAAACTAAGAACATTAAAAGATTAATTCAAAATGTAAATTCTTCCCAGTAAGGTGAAAGTCGCAGCACTGTTATAAGATTTAGAAATTCATCAGGTAAAACTATAATGGCTAAACATATACGTTACGGCCATATATAATTAAGATGGACAGACCTAGAGTGAGCGAATGCCGCCTCATTTCCTGTTCCTCGTTTGGTTGTGGATTTAGGGCGGGGTCGCTCAGTCAACAGTCCTCCCCACCTTAAATATACATGACTAGTATATGTGAGGCAATTATAGAAATGCCTCGTGAGGATCCACTCATGAAAAGATACTCTACTCAGAAACACTTAGAACTCTCTATAGTTCCGCGTCGACTCTATCGGTCCAAGTATCCGCGGTAGTGATACATAGGACGAAACCCGAGATGCCTAGAACTGGTATGCCTGTTCGGCACATGACCTATCGATCTTCACTTTATATCATGTCGGAGTGTGCCACCTTCGACGACTCTATTGATCATGGTTTGACTTCGTGCATCAATGTGTTCATCCTTAGTGCTGTGTAAAAAGAACTTTCTCCATAGCCATGTCGGCAAATAAAGGTTCTTCCGAACCTAAACCTAACACAAATAAATCAAACCTAATGCGATCCGTCAATCGTCCCTCTTATCTCAAACTTTCCGAAGTACCCAAGGGAAGGTACCGCACACGGTTGACCGCCCCCTCATAGTCAGAGAAACACCGAAGCGAAGGGCACTGCAGATACTCTAAGAAGACGACCACCATCCGAAGCATACTCCGTAGAATCCCCCAGGAGACCCTATACCCACTAGATTTGACCTAGACTGAGAAAACTCAGAACTTTCGGAGGAGTAGTTGCAGATTATGCTCGCGCTACTCAGACACTTCGTCCGCCCAGTTATAGACGAGCAGTGCCTATCATCCTCCTCCCTATCATATGGAGGAAATCGTCGTCGCCCTGTAGATGATAGACATCATTCTCCAAAGTGAACACTAGGATACCGAGAACCACAGGATAACCTTCGCAGCCAAGAATACTTGGTAAAGTGCGAACGTAGTTGCGTTAAGCCTCGTGACCCTGATCCCGAAGAGATTATAGACTCGACACCAGCCTTGGTGTTAGTCGAGGGGTTATGCAGGAGCACGCACTTTCCACGCTAGAATAAACCGAAGTCTTAGAGATTCATTGGACTATTAGGTGTTCCACGAATACTATCTCACGCACAGATAGTAGAATCACCTCCTGAGATAGTCCAACACTCGTCTGGTGAAACCTTATATTCCCGACCTCCAGGGTTTCCGCATCTCAAGCTTTGTTAGTGCAGATTCCTTTTGCACAAGCTTGAGATAGACACTCTACAGCAAACTGATAACCATAGTCACGCGACCCACTCAACGATCTAGAAAGCCTCTATCAACCCAGTTGACAGAAAACACGAAACCAAAGACCACTCGAGACTTCCCAAGAACCAACCTGGAGGACTACACGCACAGTACGAGTGAGAACGTTAGGAACTTCGGAATGGCGATCACGCCAGTGATGATCTTTCCATAGAAGTACACTGTGTTCTGAGTACTGAAAAGCTCTACCATTCCGAGAGCTTAGGACCATATGAGAATTCTCATGGAGATTTGGTCCAACCCTATTCAGGCCGCTACTACCTTCGGATATACCACAAGATTCACACCCGATCGATCCACTTCTTAGACTTGATATGTGATTTCCCGACAACGCTCTTCATGCCTCACTCATCTTGATAGAATCCATTGAGAACTCTAACCCTGTAGATACACCAGTTGGAAACCCACTAGCTACACGAGACAAAATCTGCATCTAGTATGTGAAGGTCTGTTGGGATGACAAACACAGACCAGAGATCGCTTGGGAATGCGAGGACAACCGTATAGGAAGTACTACCTTACCTCTACTTGACCATTCATACCTACTTCCTTACCTAGACCTGAATTTCGGGACGAAATTCCCTCTAACGGGGGGATGATGTGACAACCCAAGTTGTTCCGTTACATTTCCCCGTTACCGTTAACGGAATATTCCAGTTTATAAAAGTTTCGTTAATTAGAGGTCGTCAGTTAAATAAACATTCAATTTGTTTACATTTAACATGCCGTTAAGTCGTGATAAAAAGAAATAAAAACACATAACACCCATTTCCATTTATTTGGAAAATGTTAAGTTTTATTGTTACGACCGCTAAATTGGGTGCGACCAAAAGCCCCGTTTAACGGCAGTATCGGGTAAAATTCCACTGAGCCCCGACTATGAACCCTATATAAGGGTGAGTGGAGTCCATTGGAGACTTTTTACACTCTCTCTATACTCTCTGTCTAGACCCGTTTCGCCCCGAATCCGCAACCAAACGCTTCCAAATTGTAAGTACGCTTACCCTAGCTTGTTCTAAACATTACTAGCTGTAGTTATAGCCCAAAAACCATCCAAGAAGGCATGGGATAAGGATTTAACGGCCCATGAACACTCTAGGGCCGTAAACCCCTAAAATGGTGCCAAACATGCCTTTAAACTTGCCCTTAAGATTGGAAACTAATTGGGGATCTAGCCTAGGAGTGTTTAAACATCAAAACACAATGATTTAGGGCATAAATGAGAGTTTATGGCCCAAGCACATGCTTAGGCCGTAAACCCCTCTAAATCATGTCAAAATGCCCCAAAAACACTCCCAAACCACCCTTAGGCTTCATACATAATTTAGGGACTTAGTATTTGGGGTTTGGATCAATTAAACACATCAAAATAAAGGATAAAAAGGAGTTTATGGCCCAGGTCTATACCAAGGCCGTAAACACCCCAAATCATGCCCAAAGTGTGGTTTTGCTTCCCCAAATGGCCTTAGACAATTACTATAAAATACTAGGAAGGATTTAAGGGCTTAAACACAAGAAATGGAGGGACTAAAAGGAGTTTACGGCCCAAGCAAGTGTGTAGGCCATAAACTCCCCAATGCAGATCCAAATGATAGTTTTAATTCCCCAAAATAGCATCACACTCCATTAGAAATTGCTAGAAAGGTAATAGGGGCTTGAAACTTCACAAAACTCTAAGGGTGAGAGTTTACGGCCATAAACTCCCTTAGGAGTGTCCCTAGGCCATTAACTCCAATATAAAGCCCTTAGGAGCCTTGAACCCACTCATGCCTTTTAGGAAAAGTGCTTAGAATAATTCCATGATGCAAGTAGAAGCCTTAAACACCCTAGAACCCATCACCATGAGTTTACGGCCGTAAACTCATGGTGAGATGTCCCTGGGCCATAAACACAACATTGGGAGTGTACTCTTGGTTAGTAAACTCCATTCCTTAGCCATTGACACCCTTAAACGCTACCCAGGACACCCAAACAATTAACCAAAGTGTTTTCCGCTCCTGTGAGCGCGTATATTTGTTTAATTAGTATTAAATATGCTAATTGTATGTAAACATATGGTATCATATGTTAAATAGGTCATTGTGTGTGTTCAAGTCCTTGCGTGACACCGAACGCCCAAACAACACCTTCGTCGGACTTGCTTACACCAGGTGAGTTCATACCCCTGAATGAACTTTTTAAATGTTTTAACATGTTTTATAGGGGGGGGGGGGGGGAATACAAGTTAAACATGCCAGTTATCATATCAATCACATGTGATTGATAACCCGCATGCACAAGATTTTACCACTGTATACTGTTTTACCGAGTAGGACACTATAAATGGCTTTCAAAAAGGGTTTTCACTTGTTCAAGTTCTTACTTTTATTGCTTTATCAAAGTTCCATTTTCAAACTGATTTATGAAAGATCCCCAAAGATTTCTAAAGGTTTTCACACTTATTTTACCAAAGAATACAAATGCGATTTTCCTGAGTGTAAAGGTTTTTCCAAGGTTTTCATGTATAATTTTACTTGTTAGTTACTGTTGCTTCACTTATACTTATTTTTAAACTCCTACTCGATAACGCTTTCACTTTGTGATGCGTTTATACTTGGTATTGTCTCTATTTCGCTTATACTTGTAGTCGCTTATACTTGATAGACGCTCTTACTTCACTTATCGTCGTTTCCACTGCGTAATACACTTACATTTGGTACACTTATACTTCACGATTCGATTATCCCACTCTGTACGCTTATACTTCACGACTCGGATGCTCCATTGTACGCTTATACTTCACGACTCGGATGTTCCACTGTACACTTATACTTCACTGTATGATACCACTTGACACACACACTCAAGCGTAGTTATATGTATGTATGTGTTTGTATAAATGCATATAAATAATGATTGAAGGACTTACGAAGGCTTGTCCGCCCTATTCCCTTTTCTTTGTTGAGATGTGATCTGGTGGGATCGGATGTCCATCCGAAGGTCGTTTGATTCATTACTTATATATTATGTACACAAGCATAGACATACGGGTTTACTTCAGTCAATTCAGTTAAGAGTCTCTACCTCTAGTTCAGCACTTACATTAGAAACCCACTAGTTGGAAGTCTCTACCCACTATTTGGGATGCATCTTCAAGACACGGCCTTCTCCGTCTTCTAGTTGGTAACCAGAGTCTCCTGTAGGGAGAGCGGACATTGTGTGTATAGATCTATACGGGATTGACACCCCCGCACCCTGACTGCTAGCTACAGTCCACAGCTCACCAAGCCAAGGGGTGAAAAATGTCACATTATATAGACGCTTGTAGGGCGTCTGGTACTCTAGTGTCGGTTAGTATGGTTACGAGTATCCCGGGTTACCTTATAATTCTTGGCCTTAAGGTAACGGTATTTTGCCAGCAATTTACATTGTATGCTGGTAATTCAATTTCAGAGTCACACTGTTTTGACCTTACATGTTGTATCTTTCATTTGATACTGTCTGGGGTCTGTCTCCTCTGTTTTGACCTTACAAGACATATCTTTCATTTGATACTGTCTGGGGTCTGTCTCCTCTGTTTTGACCTTACAAGAAGTATCTCTCATTTGATGCTGTCTGGGGTCTGTATCCACTGTATTCACTGTATTCACTGTATTCACTGTCTTAGACCATGCTAGACATATCTTTCATTTGATATTGTCTGCGGCCTGTATTCACTGTTTTGGACCTTACTAGCTGTACCTTTCATTTGTTACCTTCGGGGGTCTGTGTCTCTATTTGTTAGACTGAAACAGGCGTGACGTTCGTTCGATACTCTCCTGGAGTCTATGATTCCTTTGCCTTAGTCAGTAGTCCTCACTGCTGAGGCATATGTTATTTCCCTGTTGTCTCTTGCTTTCTTTAATAATCAAATTCAATATTTTGATAATGATAGCAATTAAGGGAAAACCACTTTTTACCACATAACACTGACCAGTCTTGGTAGAAGGCTGCTTTGATTAAAGAAAATATAGGATTTTCTGGAAAGAACTCTAATACACTGTAAACACTTAAACTATTACTGTATAAAGTTATTTGAATGAAATGTCACTAAATACTTATGAACTCACCAGCATTTGTAAAAATGCTGATACTCGCTTTTCAAATAACTTGTATTCTCAGGTTAGCATTAGACAGGTACATCTCCGGAGCAGTTGATGATCTTAAAATAGTTTTCAACTCATCAATTGTTATCAGAGCAGGAGGTTGTGTAAATCATACGCATCTCTTATGTTTGAAGAACATTCTTAGGGTTTCCACTTTTATTGGATCTATTGAGCTGTCATCCCTTCATTGACGTTGCTCATAGATCTCGATATTACCCTAATTCAATCTTTACAAGTTTGGTTCTTGACATATATTCAAAACAGGTCATCATGTCTCACGATGATTCACAAATAACCCCATCAACATATCTAACAACATCGGATTTAGTACCAGAATCCCAATATTATATACCTAAGATTATGAAGTCTAGACGCATCACTTTGAAGACTATGTTCTTGGTTCAGAGGAATCTAAACTGGGAAGCAATCAATGTGGGTCCTTTTTCTCATACTAGAACCGAAACAATCATCAAGACTCAAAATGAGTATTATCAGCTGATGATGGACGTGAAAGATGTTGCTAAAGACGAGCAGGACAAGCTACTGTGAAACATCAAAGCTATGAGGATGATTAGATTTGCCTTGCAATCGGATACCTTTCGTCTAGTTAGTTCATCCACAACGACAAAACAAATCTGGGACAGGCTTAAGGAGCTTTAATCCACCGATGAGGATCTCGAGCATTCAATTCAAACTCTTTTGCTTTTGGAATTCGGTGACTTCAAGAAAAAGCAAGAAGAAAACTCATTCAGGTGTTCGATCGGTTCAATCATCTTCTCAGCAAAATGATCAAGCACGGAATCAGAAGAGAAGTGATCGAACAGAAGGTCACTTTTATGAATGGCCTAAGACCCGAATGGATGGCTGTGGTTTCGACTGTGAAAGCTCATGAACAGTTCAAAACCTACTCATTGGCGAAGGTTGTGGGAATACTCAAGTCACATGAAAATGTAGTGACTAAGGAAACAAAAGTGGTATCAAGTATAGGATCTTTGGCCCTTTTCTCAATGGGCAAGAACGTGGATGATGATGAAGAAGAAGAGTTGGATCTTTCTGAATGTGATCTAACAAATGATGAATATGCTTTAATGGTCTCTAATCCCAAAAAGTTTACTCGCAAAAAAGTTCCCTACCTCCAAGAACCAAAACTAGCTAGGGAGCTACAGTTCCGAAAAGGCGAAAGAGGAGGTTAAAAACGCTTCTCATCTTGAATAAGCGAAGAAAGAGAACAAGCTTGTAGGTGACTCCAGATATGACTGCAATTTCTGCCACGGAAAAAATCACTTTTCTGAAGATTGCATGTTGAGGAAGCTGGCTGAGAAGAACGATGGAGAAGGTGATGAAGCATACCATTCACGCAAGCTGGAGGAAATAAAGATAAAGAAAATCTCTAACAATTCTATGAATGCTTTAATTATGCAGGAGAACCTTGTTGATAATGAGTTTGGAGGAGTAGAGGTCTGGTCTACCGACTCTGAAGATGAAGAAGTTCGCAAGCCTACGCATGGTAGGGCTTTCGTTGTGAAAGAAGGTAATGCTGAGTTTGTTGGAATATGCTTAATGGTGACTGTTGGAGTATCTCAAATGAGAGGCTACACAATGGATGGTGGATCTAATGAGGCGAAGGAAAGAGAAGATAGATGCTTTACTGCTAAACCGATGGGTGAACAATCAACGAATGTGATAAGTTGATCAAGAAGGTACAATGTATCCTCAAATTTCTGAAAATACCAGTTAATAACTATGAAAAGGAATTAAACGGTTTAAAATTCAAGTTTTCTAGTTTAAGTGGTAGTCTAAAACAAAATCGCCTAGAAAATTCTAACCTAACTGATCAAATCAACAGGGTGTCTTCAAAGAGTGACGAAAGTAGGATAAGGATAGAGCAGAAGGAAGAAGAGTTACTTAGGGAGAAAGACGAAGTAATTTATTTGCAACGTGATAATTTGAAACTTTTGAAACAAAGAAATGTTTTTTGCTTGATTGCTAAACGCTTATATTCAAATATTACTCAATTGCATCTAGATTGTGAGATAGGAAAAAAGATTCACAAAATGATTTTTCCCTTCCTTGAATTAAAGGAGGATGAAGTCGATTTTGATGGTTATAAATGTGAATATATTGTCTCTTCGGATGAGATTTCTGATAGCTACCAAATCGGTCTGGACAAAATCGAGTCCTTTATCAAGTCCAGAGACCATAAGGACATGTTTAAAAACCTATTGGACGAAAATGATAAATTAAAAATCAAGACCGAAACGATGCAGATATTTGACTCATTGAGTACCAAGTTGAGTTCAAAAAACAAGATAAAAGTGGAAAAAACTTCTGAATTTGACGAGGACAGTGATATGAGTGAAATATCTGTAGAGGATGTGGTTGACTGTTCAAAATTTGTCAAAAGAGAATCTCCCAAAGGTCTTATATCTGAAAATTCAGTTGAGTTCGCTAGGATATCTTAAGACAAAGTCAAAATTCTGAAAGAGAAAGCTGTGGTATATCAAAAGGTACAAACCATACCAAATCAGGTATACACCAAAACATGAGTGACTCAGAAACACACCACCGAACTTACAACCATACTAAACGAAGACAATGTAGGTGACTGTGATGATTAGTTTTGGTCTACTCCAATTGACAATGTAGACGAAACTGTAGGTTTCTCGGAAAGAACCTCATGGAGAATCGAGGGCATATATGTGGCAGAACCACTTAACAAGCCAACAAGCTTTGATGTACCAATCACAAGAGGTACTAAAAATATTCAATGAGAACCTGTAAAGGTAGCAAGCGAAACCTCTTCATTGAAGAGGGAAACTCATGCCGAAAGGCCGAAGCCGAAAGCACACATTCACAAGTCTCAAAAGCAGCTGGTTGAACAAAAATTCCAGCGAAACAGAAGATACAAAAAGAATCTCAATGAGCGAAAGCAGTTTTGGCAGTCCCAAAACTCCAATTATGTTCTCATAGAAAAGGTGTCTAATTGGAAAGCGAAAGTAAGCTCGCAGACAAACTCACGTCAATGCTCACACTGTATATCTTGCTTTCAGATGAATCGAAGAAGCAATTTTGGTCCCAGATCTAGCAATGACAAGAACCGAAAGAGGAGTTTCGGTCCTAAATCCCATCTTCCTCAACATCAACCGAAGCCGAATCCAGTCACTACTAGAAAAACAGCCTTTTACGACGCTCATTGCGCGTCGTAAAAGGCTCAGACGACGCGCAGATGCGCGTCAAGGAAGGCCCTGTCATAAAGAGAGACGACGCGCATTTACGAAGCTCATTTACGACGCGCAATTACGACGCGCGTTTACGACAGGCAATGCATATCGAGGAAGGCCCTGTCATAAAGGAAGACGACACACATTCGCGTGTCGTAACCTTACGACACGCGTGTTAATGACACGCAATGCGTATCAAGAAAGCCCCTGTCAAGAAAGGCCATGTCATAAATGAAGATGACACACATTTTTGCGTATTGTAAATTTAAATATTTAAAAAAATATATATTTATATATTCATTAATTTTTAAATTAAATTTGCATTTAATGTGTCATAATAAAATAAAATACCATATACAAAAAAATACAATCCATTGAATAAACTTTAATGTCATACAATTCTAATTCTTACAATATATAAATTTGCATTCATCTAATCTACTCTATGTTTCATACTAACAATTGAAATGAAGAATACAACACTTGCATTTTCAGCATCTTATCTCTTTCGGCTTGAGCTTTCTTTTCCACTTCTAACTCGAGAGCTATTCGCTTTCATCAACCCTGTAAACACAACACAAAATCACTTGTCATTTTCATTCGCTTTCCAATTTCCGTTGTGTGTTTTCCTATTTCCTTAGTTTGTGTATAATGGAGTAAGCAAGTGTGTATTGAAGCACCTTCCATGTAATAGTACCCCCTTGACCAATACTAGTATCAGAACATAAAGCACCTTTCTGCACAAAAAACAACAATAAGTCAACAAAGAGTCAACATGTTAGTTGCAGCCTTGCTTCTTCTTCTTCTTCTGAACTCATCTCTTGGAACCATTGCTCTAAGCCTACTCTGAATAGATACAACAACTCCTTGTCAAAACATGTACAACCGGTTTCAATCAAGACACTTAATCAATCAAAAACTTCAACAATTAATTTATTTCCTTATTAAAGTTAGTTCTTTTACAGCTATATGTTTGAAGATATAAAGAAAAAAAATGTCAAAGGAGAATAAGGAAATACTGAATGGTAGAACCTCATTACTGTTATGCACACAATTATTCAAACCAGACTGCCAAATTCTAACAACTTCTCCAACTGTTCTGTTTTCAATCCTGTCAAGCACAATTTTTTCACAAGTAAGGCAGAAGCATGGAAATAAATAAAAGTGGGCTTCTTGAATTATCCTTCACTATAATAAATAGATAAAAATTGTATAATGAAAGAAATACACACACACACACACGAAGGACCCCTAATCACCTGTAGCTAGCTAGGTTGGTCAATCTCACGGTAAACAAAGAAGACTCATACATCAGATGCTCGCAACATTCTCGGTTCATCTTCGCTGCCTAGCTTTAAATATATATCTTGACCAAGTCTATTGGTGAATTCATAAATGGAAGCACATTGAATGCGAGCATAAAAAACAAGTATGTGTAACAAAAAAAGTTAAATACCTCTTTCTTGAACCCTCATTTGTGCCTGCACCCTTTGCATTCTTTGAAGTTGTTCCAGACTTTGTTGTTGCTTAAGGAGAAGTGATCTAATCAGTATGTTCACTTGATCAGTCTTTATAAGCTGATTTTCTGAAAAAAGAAATCTTTATAAGTTATTTGAAATTTTTGTCATGTAATTCACATATAGTAAAGATAATTTTGTTAAAGATGACCTCTCGGTGTTGTGTCATGATCAGTGATGATACATTGCTACTTCTTTCATTCAATCCAAACCATTATTAGGGAAACCAGAGATCAAAATCCAGCATTCAACTACACAGAAACTACTCAAAATGAAGCACGTATGCACAGAAAATGAGAACAAAATTAAATTAAATTAAATTAAATTAAAAAAAAGTGAAATACCAATGAAATTGTATGTCACTAATACCTTGTGTGTCTGTAAAATAGGATCATTAACAGTCAACCAGCTGTCTCTCCATAAACTGAAATACAATGAACACTTTATTCTCAATGTTAAAAAACTTAAAGATCCTTCATGCTGTGTATGCATGTGTTTGTGTGTGTGTGTGTGTGAGAGAGAGAGAGAGAGAAAGAGAAAGAGGAGACCAAAATACCTTGGATAAAGAACATAACCATGCCCATTCCTCTTTCACATACCTTGTAATCATCTATCTTTTCTTTTTCTACATTTGTTTGTTTGTTTGTACTTTGTACATAAATTTGACTTCAAGGTGGTCAATAAGATGTGTGGGTGGGGTTTCCACACAGCAGTGCAGTAGGAACTCAAAACATACCCTCGGGAAATAAAAACATCTACAGCAAAAACATCCTTCCTTCCTTCTGTGTGCAGATTTAGATTGACCACCACATACTTTGTTTTGATATTGTTAGCAGCAGCTAGTATCGTCTACTCAGATTGTCCCTGGTGTAGAAAGGATGTCTTAATGCTGCACGTGTTGTTACCCTCTCTAATGGATCATATCTTAATAGCCCTTGAAACAGATGAATCAAATCCCCTGCTAAATGCTCTACATGCTGCATTATCAAATTCTGCATCATCCACATCACACACACAACTAACTTAGAATCCCATTATTCACCAAAAAACAGATGAGAAAGGATCTATATGAATTATTATATAATGATAACCTCTTTTTGTCGACTTGATGCTCTTTCATCTTCAAGATCTTTTATTTGTGCTTGAAGTTTCCTGAGATTTCATGCCATCAAATATACCATTACCCAATTAAATCCAAAAGAAAAAAAGGATCCTTGATTTTATTCATCAAATCATGAATAAAATTATGGCTAAGAAAGAAAAGTACAGATGCTTGGCTTTTGACAGGTGTCAGTGAGGCAATTGAAGGACCCGATGGAACGGACAAGTGTTACCTTGGTCATCGAAGAACTTGGCTGGGAAATAATGAGTGGGCCAAAATTATATATGTGGACACACGCAAATTGAATCAGCCAGGGGATTTGCCCATGAATGTTAAAGAGAAATCAGGCCCATGTGAAGTTAAATCTACGAAAACAAAAGTAACCCAGTCGGCATCAATATCGCCCAATCGTATCAGTGCCTCACCCTTACCGCCGTGCAATTCTTCATCTTCCTCATTCTATCGAGAAAGCTTGTCTACAGATACTTCATTAAAGATGAGCAAGGAAACTATTCACACTAGCATTGACATTATTGGACATGTCGACTCCAGCAAGTCTACAACCACCTACAAGCTGGGAGGTATCAAGAAGGAAGCCTTCAACTTAATCGATAAGGATGGCTACAGTTGCATCACAACAAAGGAACTTGGAACAATTATGAAATTGCTTGGGCAAAATAGAACTGAAGTTGAACTTTAGGATATGATCAACGAATTAGAAGTAGAAGGTAATGGAACCATCGATTTCCTAGAATTTCTAAACCTGTTAACAAGGAAGATGAACACTCAAAGGGGTGCAATATTCACAGAGATAAATAATAATGTTAACAAGATAGCTAAATGGACCACTCCAGCAATTGTGACTAGTGCTAACATGATGAGAATGGGTTATACAACCAGGGTTCATCCTTGTGATCGTTTTGATTTGGTGATATTAGCAATTGTTGGAAACAAGCAAAAGGAAATTGATGGTCAGATTGGAACAAAATTTGATGATCAGTTTACCCCACATGAAAAGTTTCTCCTATTACCATTGAATCTTAAAATAGCAAAACTCAAAGAAAAGTGCCTTTGAGGTAAGTTTTGTTTTGAATAAACTCATTGGTGTAAGCTACAAGTTCGAAGATACCAGATCAGGGGATGAATTAACAGAAAAATATAGAGAATTCGTGTTGCATTTTGAGATCCCGGGAACACCATTCAAGATTTATGGCAAGGCAAAGGGCAAGACAAAGAGGTCACCAAGGAGCGTTTGGATGCTATACACAATTTCTATCCACCTTGAGGACAAGGTGGTTCTTTTGGGGTGGGGTATTGTTATGCATCAACTTTTGCAATATATGATAGATAAGGGCAATATGGGAAATTCAACAAATAAAAGGACATTAGGGACAGTTTAGGTATTTTATATTATTTAGTTTGTAATGTCAGATAGTATAAGTAGAGGGTAGTTTTCCAGATTTGTTCTCTATTTTTGTAATCTTCCATACCATCACAAATTGGATTGTAGTTTTTTCAATTTATAAAGATGCCAGAGGCTAGGATTGAGGCAAGGCAGAACTACAATGGTTATGGTTGTGTGTTGGTGTAGAGATTGGGAGTTTTAAAAGTGGGATTTGTGTCCATCCTATTAAATAAAACACCTAAGAAAGTGTTTGACATGACTTGTAATCATTCCTTGTAATCAGGCACTTTCACATACTCCGGAGACACGAGAAGTATGTTTTGTGTACCTGAATGATACAAGAATCAATCAGATTAGTCAATATATATAATGATATATTACAAACAATTAGATGTAATTTGTTCATAAATTGTACTCACCTTCTCCCATTTTCCCATGAATCTTATCTACAAGTCATGCAATCAAACAAAGAAAGAAAAGAATTAGTCTGTACAAGTTTAGCTGTTTAGGGGTTATAACTTATAAATATCAGATTATGTCAAATAAAGTTTTTATAAACTCGAGATGTGGGATTTGGAAATGATTATCGGATTATTTCAAATAAAGTTTTATTGTATAGGTTTAGCTATTTAGGGGTTATAACTTATAAATATCCAAGAAATGAATATTTGATTCTAATTATTCACCAAATCATTTTCAAATGCCATCTCCTGATTAAATAAAATAAAAAGCATAAATAGATAGTAAATAATAATATAAGCAATATGATGTTGGTAAATTTAAAGAAGAAAAGGGGAGCAAAGGCAAGAGGTGTATTACATGAAGCTTGGTGTGAAAAGCTTCATAATAACAGAGTCTTCAAATACAGGGCCATTTGGGATAGCATACATGAATCTTTGCATATTCTTCACCACCACACAATAGCTGTGATAAGTACTTCCTACTTTGACCTTGATTCAAATGAAAGTTGTTAAAGATCAAGATCAATCTTTATCTTGGTAAGAATGATAAAATAGTGAGTCTTATATAATTACTCAAGCGTTATAATACATATGTACAGGGTCAACTGAGATGTAACTGAATTAGCTAAAATACCTTCCCAAATAGAATGATATTGCCAGCATTAGAGCCAAAAAACTCCTCATATGCATCGAGCATGTAGAAAGGAAGGGATCCATCAAGTTCCACCACAAATGGTGGTTTTTCATCAGAATATACACCAGGAACGATCTCAGCATTCAAATAAGAGCTTATGTTCGTCTTCAATCCCAATGTTGCACTGAGAGTTGGATCCTTTTCCACTTTAATTAATTTTAACATTTAAAGTCCAACCGTCGGCCTCCTTCATCACTGGCTCAACTTTCAATTCACTGTTGTCCTTAGATGTTTCAACTTCACTTGCCACCACTGGTGGCTCCTCCACAACACCCAAATCTGTTTCATTTTTAGGAAATTCTAGCACTTCCTCCCTTCTTCTATTACGTCGTGTTTATCCAAACTATTTGATGATGGAGTATTCACAGCCACCACACTTGGAAATCTGAAAAGACCAAAACTTGTAGTAAGATGAAATTGAATACAGATCGAGCTCAGATTGGTACGTATCTCTTCAAAATATGCTTCCCCGTTATGCTAATCCCACTGCTATTCCACCAATAGCTCCGGCAACAGCCGACTGTTGTCGTGGTGGTCGTCGTTTATGATGCGATTTGAAGATAACGGTTGGTAAGACATGTCGTAGTTAGGGCTACAATTAGGGTTTCGATCCTTCAAGAATCTGATTCCAAGAGAGAGAGAGAGATGTTTGATGATACTGAAGATGAAGATGAGGGATCTAGGGCTTTTTCTTGCTAAGTAGAAGAGGCGGGGGATTAACTTTTTGGGATTCAATAGGCGGGGGTAATTTTCGTCGATTTCATTTCCCGCCTAAAACGCGTGTTTTACTTAAAAATTATAAAGTGACACATTTACATGACGCACATTTTATGAAAGGCGCCCTCCGCATTTCTTTTTTTTTTCTTTTCTGACACTAATTTTAGGGCGTGCACAAATGCGTGCCCTCTATCCTTCAGATTTTGCAAAACTGACATTATCTTTTAGGGCACTTACAAATGCGCGTCGTCTATTAGCGAGTGTCATTGTTTGCGCGTCATTAAAGGTCTATTTTCTTGTAGTGAGTTAAGGACGTTAATGGGAAGGGAAAGTTAGTCTCAGACTCTGAAGAACATGCAAAGAAGACGTATGCTAACCCTAGGAAACACGAGAAAAAAGTTTTTAAGAATCAAAATAATATTTCACAACCCGATTCAAACGAAACAAAAGCTAACAAAATTAAGGTTTTCACCATCAAAAGGAAAGACGAAACCACTTTAATAAAATGAACCTATATGGTTGATCTTTCTATTGCTATTCCTTGTTCTATAAAAGGCTCACGTAGACCCAAGCAACTTTGGGTTCCTAAATTTGCTTGACTTTTGAAGTTTATTAGTGACAAGCAATTCGATGATGAATGGTATATCAAAAGTGGTTGCTTGCGTCACATGACAGGGAGACGGGAAGAGCGGAAGGAGTTTCGGGTTCTAAAACATGGTGGATGTGTCAAGTATGGAAACAACTCATATGGCACAATAAAAGGCTATGGAATGATTACCAACATAGATTTTTTTGTTCGCAAGGTGGCCTACGTGGAAGGATTGCAACATAATCTCATCAGTGTCTCGCAATTGGTTGTAAGGACTGGCCTGAACATCTCATTTGATGATGAAGGATCCGAGATCGTTGAAAAGAAAACTAAGACGGTTCTGTTGAAGTCTCAGCGCAAAAGAGAAATGTATCCTTTAAATCTAAACCTAATACGATGGAAACCTGTTGTATGTCTTCTAACGAAAGCCCATTCCAATGAAAGCTGGCTGTGGCACCGAAGACTCTCACACCTAAATGTCAAAGATATCAACAAGCTAGTTCTTGGTGATCATGTAAGAGGACTTCCACTTCTCAAGTTTGAACATAAACATTTGTGTGCTACATGTGAAATGTGAAAGCAAATCCAGAAGATTCATCCCACACGTATTAACACAAAGATCATCGAACCTCTTGAGCTTCTACACATCGATCTATGCGGTCCATTGGCCATAGAAAGTGTCGGTAGTAGTAAGTACGTTCTTGTAATAGTTTATGATTTTTCACGTTTCACCTAGGTTTTCTTTCTTAAACAGAAATCAGAGGCGAATCCTAAGCTCAAAACCTTATAAAGCAAGTGGAGCTTCAACTGCAAAAGGTGGTTAGAAATGTCCAAAGTGACAACGGGTTGGAATTCAAAACCCAAGAGTTTGAAGAATTTCTTACTAAAAAGGGAGTGTCACACAACTTCTCTACTCCCTATACTCCACAAAAAAATGGTATAGTTGAAAGGCGAAACCGTTCGTTGTGTGAAGCCGCCCGAACTATGCTCAACTTTGCTTTTCTTCCACTGTATTTTTGGGTTGATGCAATTTCTGCTGCCTGTTACACCTAGAACCGAACCTTCCTCAATAAGTGATTTGCTATAACACTGTATGAAATTCTGAATAATCACAAGCCTAATGTTAAATTCTTCCATGTCTTCGGCTCCAGGTGCTTCATCCTTAACTCTAAAGAGAACCGAAGTAATTTCGATGTAAAGGCAGATGAAGGGATTTTTCTTGGCTACTCTCTTACCTCCAAGGCATATAGGGTTCTGAATAAAAGATCAAGGAAGATAAAAGAAACCTATTATGTCATATTTGATGACGATTACATGGAGAAACTTCAATCCAACGAAAGTCTAATGGAGGAGATCTTTCCACAAACAGGTCAAGTCAGGGTCCCTATATCTAATATGTTTGAAGAGTATATGTTGCTCTTTGATGAACTAGAGAATTCGATTCTATCTTAAGCGAAAGCAGCTGATAAAAAGGTTGACAACCTGACGAAGATAATCAATGAAGCTGCAAAAGCTATGGCAAGCGAACCTCAGGTTCCAAGCGAATCTACACAAGCATGCTCCACATTCCAGGGGGAGGGTTCTTCTACATCAAAGTGACCTGATTTTCCTTTCCAGGGGAGAGCCCATCTCCAACAATAAACAATCAAAGTCCACTCGAGGAGGAGAACTCTAAACCTGATGTTGAAATTGTTTCATCATTCGAGGGGGAGAATGGTAATACGAATGATGACGATATTCAGTCAGAACTTGAAGAAGAAGTCAATACCAAATTGGATCCTGCCTATGATCCTAACTATCCTCCTCTCACTAAATGGACAAAATATCATCCAAAAACTCAAGTTATTGGTGAATCGTCCGAGGGTGTTCTCACATACTCTCAACTGAAAGCGAAGCAAACAGCTCTATTCTCTCAAGTGGAATTCTGCATGTTTAATTCGTTTGTCTCCAAGATTGAGCTGAAAATAGTTAACACTGCACTTGATCACCCGGATTGGGTACATGTTATGCAAGATGAACTCAATGAGTTTGAGCGAAACTGATTCTTGAGACTGATTCCTACACCAAAGGATGCATTTTTTGGTTGGATTAAAATTGGTATTCCGCAACAAGATGGATAAAGAAAGGAACATGATACGCAACAAGGCAAGGCTGGTGGTTAAGGGATATTGTCAGGAAGAAGGTATAGATTATGAAGAAAACTTCGCTCCTGTAGCAAGGTTGGAATCAGTTCGGATCTTTTTGGCATACGCTACTCACAAGAATTTTGAAGTTTTTCAAATGGACGTCAAGTGTGAATTCTTGAATGGAGAACTACAAGAGACTGTATATGTGGAGCAACCATCGGGTTTTGTGAAAGAGAAGTTTCCATATCATTGCTATGTTCTAGACAAGGCGGTTTACGATCTAAAGCAAGCCCCGAGATCCTGGTATGAAACACTAACTCGCTTTCTAAAAATGTCTAAATTTAAACAAGGTTTGGTTGACACAACCTTCTTTTGCAAGAAAGAGGGTGACACCTAATGATCGTCCAAGTTTATGTCGATGAAAGCATCTTCAGTTCCACGAATCCTAGCTTAACGACTGAATTCCGGAAGTTGATGGAGACTAAGTTTGAGATGAGCTCAATGGGTCCAATTTAATTGTTTCTTGGACTGAACATAAGACAGGGACCAGAAGGCATATTCATTAATCAGGAGGCTTACACAAAGACTCTACTCGCGAAGTTCGGTATGATGGGAGATTCTAAAGTAAAGGTTCCAATGGCATTCAGAATGAAACTGTCACCATCTCTGGATAAACCCACTGTTGATATGACCCTCTATCATCAAATGATAGGGTCTCTAATGTATCTAACATCTAGTAGACCAAAAATTATGTTTTTTGTCTGCTATTGTGCCAGGTTCCAAGCCAGTCCACAAGAACCTCATATGGTTGCTATGAAAAATATCTTCAGGTATTTGAAGCGAACCTCATCTCTTGGTCTATGGTACCCAGCAAAATCTGGCTTCTTTGTTCAAGCTTTCTCTGATGCCGATCTTGGAGGATGTAGTCTAGACCGATAGAGCACAACCGGCGGGTGTCAATTCCTTGATGGAAAACTCGTTAGCTAGCAATCCAAGAAACAAACATGCGTGTCTCTTTCTATGGCCGAAGCTGAATACATCGCCACAACGTCTTGCACTTCACAGGTCATATGGATACAAAGTCAACTTAGAGACTATGGCCTAAACATGAAGAAAATACCTTTCTATTGTGAATCAGAAAGCGCTATTCGGATATGTCACAACCCAATACAACACTCTAAAATGAAACATATAGCACTTAGATACCACTTCATCAAGGATCACGTTGAAGATGGTAATGTGGAAATCCACTTTGTTCGATCTGCTGATCAATTAGCTGACATCTTCACAAAAGCCTTACTAGAAGCAAGTTTTAATAAAATACTCCAAGGCTTAGGAATGATGGAAGTCGAATCAGTACCGAACAACTTTCGCCTCATTAAATTTGGACAAGCGAAATAGAGCGAACGCTCGGTCTATTTCGGCTCCGGATTTTTCGGGAACAGAAATGAACTGAACGCTCGGCCCATTTCACTTCATCACTTCAATGTGAAGTTTAGGTTGTATACTCTGTACACTATGTATATCTTTTCTCAATTCATTTTATGTTTTTCATTTCTTTTCATAAAATCCAAAAATATTTTCTTTTCTATTTTTATTTCTTTTTCAGAAAAATCATAAAATCCAAAAATATTTTCTAGTTTGTTTTTAGTTCTTTTTCAGAAAAAACATAAATCCAAAAATATTTTCTTTTATTTTCTGTTTTTATTTTTATTTTTCAGAAAAATCAAAATAATCAAAAATATTGTAGTCCGTGTTCAGTTTTGTTTTCTTTTCAAAATAAAATTAAAATACCAAAAATATCACACTGAAAGGTATCATGGACTACTTCAAATGATGGAGCTGGGACATGTATAAATCTCTTTATCTTTGTACTAGCTAAGTGTCCCTAGAAGTATGTTGTTGCATGTTGTCCTAAGCCTCAACGACTCTAAGTGAAGCCTTACTTATTAAATATATACAAATTGTTTCTTCCCAATAAGGCTGCTAAAATCATTCAAGTCATGAGCTACCTTACTCTTCTCTTATTGAGTTAAGAGTTTTTTGCTCTGTCCCTCCTATATAGCAGAGGTACTTTCGGTTCTTTAACCACCTTCAGACTTTTCTCCATCACATTTTGGTTCATAGACGTAACCCTTGAGACTCTCAGAATTTACCACTGAGGTTTATGGTTACACAACATTTGTGTTCATGATCATAGGTTCGTTTCACCACGAATTATGTGAAACCCAAAATCCAACACCTACAATGCATTGACGGTGAACAATCAAACGTTCTAGTTTTCACCCATGTATTAACAAAACTACTTTAGTGGGAGGTACCATGAAATCTCTTTTTATTTTTTGCACGATCTTTATGAAATTGTCTAAAACCAAGGCTTTTCTACCCAAAAGATCCAGTTTATTTTTGTTTTTGAGATTTCTACTATATCACCAAGTCATAGAAAATTGATCAAACCTACTTGTATTATAGACTACACCGGTCTCACAAGTACTTCATCCAACTTTCGATCTTATATCAAGTTCCGTAGTCTGATTGAAGCGAAAGCCACCCTAATAGCCTTATAGTGAAAAGATGCCTTTCAATGCTTCTTAATAAGCATTGGATCATATTTTGATGGGAAACCACACATACTCTTCTAAGTCTCTCTTGACTTTGAAGGAAGAGATTCGTGCCCAAGATCCACTATTTCGTGTCTTAATTAACATCACTTATATCCCACAGATTCGATCACCACGACTCAGTTATTCACCATGATTTATGATATGGGGTACACCGAGAGCTCTTCAGACTATGACAAAATTCAAGAAGTCATGCCCCTCCATGATGGAATGGTTTATTTACTCTTCTCTTCAACGACTTATCAGGGAGAGAGTTGCAGGGTCTGACGAGGCAAGGAAAGCATTCATGACTCTCCTATATGGTCTTTACTATGGGACCAACATGGACTATGGGTCTATTCTCTGGACTCAATTGGTACAAAGCCTAAACTCAGCTTCTTATATTCTGAAATCACATGAGGCAGGTTTTGGACCCTTGTTACTCAATGGGCAATGGAGAAATTCCACATTCTAACAATGGCAGACTCCTTGATGTCATTTATTGCGACTTTTCACCAACAAAGATTATTGTCGCCAATCCAACCAAATTTATGTTCATCGGTTCAATTCCTGAGACTATGTGCCGCTGTGTTTCTGGTGAAAGCAAATTCATTAATGAATACATGAAGCATCCTCCTACGAGACTGAGGCAGCTCACCCCTGAAATGCAAAGCTCGTTGGATGCTGCTGATAAACCAGTGAAACGTGGGAAGAAGGTTGATCAATGAAAAAGAAAGAAGGAAGGACCTGTTGGATTAGTGTCTAAGCCTATAACTATGTTTGGTAAGTACTTGACCCGGTTGTGCATGGTCCTTTTGGGTTACCTTCACCAAAGCAACATGATAGGATGATTTATAAATGATGAGGTTATTATGATTATTAATACATTATATGATTAATATATTAAAGGAGAAATCATATAGTTTGATTAATATTAGAAAAGAATTAATTAAGAATTAATTATGTGGCTAAAAGAGATTAATTAAATAAAAGGGGCTGGACCTGTCAATTGTGTGATAGGTTGTTTTGGGCCGTGGATCCTTATGGATCATAGGGTGGACAAAATTAAGGTGTATGGACTCCTTGAATTTGTCCAAGCCTTATTCTAGAAGGATCCTTGGACCGCTTAAGGCCTATGTTATCCAATTAGGGTTTCAGGCTATAACCCTAGCAACTTTAGTATTTAAAGTCCCCAAGGGCTTCAGAAATCGGCTACCGGAAACCCTAAGGAGTTCCTAGAGCCGATTTTGTGCCTACAACCTCTCTCCAAATCATCCTCTTGCTTCTTGGTGTTTGTAAGCCATTAGAGGAATGACATTTGTGACTCTAAGCTCCAAGGATAACAAGATTCAACCTTTCAAGAAGAGGTAATCATCTAGATCTATTTTATTATGTCAACTTCGAATTGTTTACTATAGATCTAGGATTTTCAAGTATTGGATGAAAAGCATGTTCATCAGAGAAACCTAGATCCAAGCATTAGGCTTTGCATGTGCACATAGGAATGTTCTTATGGCTCAAACCCATTAGTGGTATCAGAGCCTTGATTGACTTCTCTTGAATTTGCTGCTTTGTATTTGATTCTTGATTAAAAAAATTATTTTTTTGCTCTCTGTCTGATGAAATCGGCGAGTCCCATTGTGGACTCGATGAGTCGGAGCGTCAGACAGAGGGAATTTCGGGATTTCTTGCTGTTTTGCTTAAGGATACTTACCTAAATCCTTTTAGTTTAATAAAATCCGAATTTTATTACCTTTTTGTCAATATCCCCATCAAAACAAAAGATAATTACCAACTGTTTGTATAATAAATTCCTTATTTGAAAACACTTGATTATTTAAATTAATTGTTGAATTATCGTGCAAGTAATATTGACTAGATCAAATTTAGATAATTATTAAATTAAATGTTTAATTGAAAATTATTTGCTATTTGATCTTTGTGTTTTGAAAAATTTCAAAACTTGTCCTCAAGTTTTGAAATTTAAATTTTATGATTAAAATTATTTTGAACTATTTAAATTTCAAACCCTAGAATTTCACAAGTTTAAAATTCAACCTTGTACTTTGTAATATTATAAGATTTATATATATATATATATATATATATATATATATATATATATATATATATATATATATATATAACTTAAAATGCTAGTCTTACCGTTAGTAGGCCTCATTCACGAAGTCGATCTATAAGGTGGGTATAAGGTTATGGCCTATAAAATGGTCGTTTAATGGGTGTCCACTCTCACCCACCGCTTCCTTGATTGGTGGAGGGTCGTTAGCCGAACGGGTAGGAAAGGGGAAACATTTCCTCATTAAAAAGTATAATGAATCTATATAAAGTAACTAAATGTTTTATAAAATTCTCAATCTTAATTACTTTAGGCAAAGTGAATTGATGCAATCCCATGAAATTACACTTTGTATGGTTGCTAAGAAGTTAGTGGAGCATGTGTGGTTAACCGGTACACTAATTGGTTTCTAAGCAAAGGTGGAAAAGGGTGACTCAATATTTGTCATAGTTCGATGGAGCGTGTGTGGTTAACCTGCACATCGAATAGGTGATTGTAACAATGAGGGCACCATGTACATTTGCATGGTTATTCACACCCGCTTTGTGATCCTCGACATCCCAGTCACAAACTTGAGGGGCATATCGAGATTTAAACATGCCATTGAAAGGTTCAATGAATCTGAAAAGAATCTAGCAGTTTTCAATACATTTAAAACATTATCTTCTTTTCATTTTTCAGGGTGGAAAATTAGTGAATCGTCATTCAGTTACCTTCAAGTTATTTGCATGTTAGATTATGACATCCCTTTTCTAATATGTAAATAATGTTTTTGGATCCTATCCCTAATTTCTCATTTTGGGTGTTTAATTAGGGATTCATTTGTAATCAAACTTTTTTCTTTTCTTTTTCAGATGTCGAACATGAACAACAACAACGCTTCTGGCTCGAGTTCCTCCGGTTCTTTCTCACTCAT
The DNA here is from genome assembly GCF_002870075.4 of Lactuca sativa. Taxonomy (NCBI): domain Eukaryota; kingdom Viridiplantae; phylum Streptophyta; class Magnoliopsida; order Asterales; family Asteraceae; genus Lactuca; species Lactuca sativa. The sequence goes on along the minus strand of NC_056630.2, from coordinate 86,535,963 downwards.
GAACTTGTATGGGAGGGTGATATTCGACAAAAACAATTTTAACAATTCAATCCGTAACATTAGAATGGTCACCCATTATGAGGACAAAGAGTATATCCTAGATAAGGAGCTGAAGGTGATTGACATGAACACTGCTACTCCCGAAGAGATCAGTGCCTTTGAGGCCCACGAGCGTGATGCCACGAAAGTCCATTGCATCATGCTGGCGACAATAACTTCTGAACTCCAAAAGTCCTACGAGGACATGTATCCCTATGAGATGCATCAATAGTTGCTGGACCGGTACCATCAAAGTGCGAGGCAAGAGAGGTATGAGATAATCACTTCGATGAACACTACCCGAATGCGTAGTGGAGAGTCCCTTACCACTCATCTGCAAAAGATGCAAAGATATGTTGACTGTCTTCTCAAGTTAAATGTTAACATTGATGAAGAGCTGGCAATTGACATTATCCTTCACTCCCTGCCTCCCTGCTACAATCAGTTCTGCATGACTTACCACATGAATAGGGAAGAGGTCACCTTGAGCAAGCTTCAAGGCTTGCTTAGGACTGCTGAGAGCAATCTCGATGATAAGTCTGTTGCATCAACTCTCGCTCCAACCACTGCCCCTGTTTTGGAAATTGGGCAAGGGAGGGGTTAGAAGAGGAAGGCTCCCTCAAAGAGCAACCACAAGGGTAAACCCCAACATGGTACCTCTTCTAGTGGAACCAAATTTGGTTCTGCTAAACCCAAGTCTAACCCGAAGGAGGAAGAGTGTCACCACTGCTACAAAATAGGGCATTTGAATGCAGGCCATCGAGGATGAATTATGTGTATAAGTCAAAGCCAATGGCAGTATAGTTAGCTTCCTTATATTGTATGTCGATGGCATACTACTCATAGGAAACGACATCCCGACACTGCAGGAGGTTAAGTCCTGGCTCGGGAAGTGCTTCGTTATAAAGGACCACGGAGAGGCTTCCTATATTTTAGGAATAAGGATAGTGAGAGACAGCAGTAAGAGACTAATAGGACTAAGTCAGAATACTTACTTGGACAAGGTACTGAAACGTTTTAGTATGGAGAATTCAAAGAAGGGAGAGTTACCGATCCAAAGTAATGCCAAGTTGAGTAAGACTCAATGCCCGAGTACAGAAGTCGAGACAGCAGAAATGAGCCGAGTACCATACGCTTCCGCAGTTGGCTCGATTATGTATGCTATGACTTGTACTCCCCCTGATGTGGCCTTTGCTTTGAGCATGGTCAACAAATGTCAAGGAAACCCTAGCAGAGCGCATTGGACCGCAATCAAAAACATTCTTAAGTATTTCGGAGGACCAAGGAATGGTTTCTAGTCCTCGAAGGGAGTGATGACTTAAAGGTGCCAGGGTATAGTGACGCCAGTTTTCAGACCGACAGGGACAACTACCATTCGTAGTTGGGCTGGGTCTTTACCCTTAATGGAGGAGCAGTGACTTGGAAAAGTTCCTAGCAAGAGACAATAATTGATTCAACATGCGAATCAATGTACATTGCAATGAGCAAAGCGTTAAAGGAGGCGATATGGTTGAAGAACTTCAGTGGAGACCTTAGAGTTGTGCTAGCCATAAAGGAGCCCATGGAAATTTTCTGTGATAATGAAGGAGCGGTTGCCTTGACCAAGGAACCAAGGGATCATGACACATCTCGACATATTAACAGAAAATATCATTTTATTCGACATTGGGTGGAAGAAGGACTCCTCGTAGTAAAGAGGGTATCGTCAAAGGATAACCCAACAGATCCAGTTACGAAGGGACTAAGCAGGGTTAAGCACTTGCAGCACGTTAGGAGCATCGGGCTGAAAGACGATATTAGTTTAGATTAGATAGTTTAGAAACATATAATAGATAAACTGTAATTAACATTTGATGATTAAATAAAAAGAGTATTATTTATTAGTAATGTTATTGTCTTATGTTAATTATTTACCTATTGTTTCATTTTTTGCATGTTTTGACTTCCAGAATAATAAGAATTATTCAAACCGTCCATAGTCGTTCATATGTTGGAAGTAGGTATGAATGAAGACTGTCATGAATAGGCGTGTAGATTGTCTAAAATGTATTAGACGTAGCAAAAGTTTGCTACAACATTCATGAGTGCTTATGAGTTTGATTTAAGCATTAGAATAAACCCTCGCTTGCTGGAATCACTTCATGGAATTTATCTCGAGTGATCGCAAGACGATAATATCATATGGTCTTAAAACCTAGATTATATGGTTTATTGTTTGGTAATTGGTTATGCATTGATAATGCGAAAACACATCAGTAAATTGATGTTATAAAACGCATTGTTGTGTATGATTTGGTTAGTAAATAATAAATGCATATAAGTCGAAGTTTATCTGTTCCTTTTATCCAAAGAGGATAAAAGCGATATCAGGGCCCCTGGATGATTTGGTTTCACTTATGTTTCGGGCCCGGTCAAGACTGAATTGATGTGTTCAGTTAAGTTCTATGTGATACGAATCTGAGATCAAGAAACAAACTGCTGGACAATAAGTATGACTATGTTCCATGTAATTGTCCCCACAATATCTAGAACAGAGGACTGTACGATCCCTTATCTAAAGGACTGGTTACTGATAAGATCAGAGATCGACAGCGTCTTTGAGAGCTACGATTGCTAATCGGATTGTGCTTACATTTATAGTTACTAGACTTATCCAAGTGGGAGACTATTTGATTAGTGTCTAAGCCCGTAACTATGTTTGGTAAGTACTTGACTCGGTTGTGCATGGTCCTTTTGGGTTGCCTTCACCAAAGCAACATGATATGATGATTTATAAATAAAGAGGTTATTATGATTTCTTAATATATTATATGGTTAATATATTAAAGGAGAAATCATATAGTTTAACTAATATTAAACAAGAATTAATTAAGAATTAATTCTGTGGCTAAAAGAGATTAACTAAATAAAGTGGGCTGGAACTGTCAATTGTGTGATAGTTGGTTTTGGGCTGTGGATCCTTATGGATCATAGGGTGGAAAAAATTAAGGTGTATTGACTCCTTGAATTTTTCCAAGCCTTATTCTAGAAGGATCCTTGGACTCCTTAAGGCCTAAGTTATCAAATTAGAGTTTCAGACTATAACCCTAGCAGCTCAAGTATTTAAAGACCCCAAGGGCTATAGAAATCGGCTACCAGAAACCCTAAGGAGTTCCTAGAGCCGATTTTGTACCTACAACCTCTCTCCAAATCATCCACTTGATTAGGTGTTTGTAAGCCATTATAGGAGTGACATTTGTGACTCTAAGCTCCAAGGTTAACAAGATTCAAGCTTTCAAGAAGAGGTAATCATCTGGATCTATTTTATCATGTCAATTTTTGAATTGTTTAATCTAGATCTAGGGTTTCGCCTCCACCTTCACTGGATCATCAGGGTAACTGAAACTCACCTCCTCCGTCTCCTACTCACTATGTTCCAATCACCATTGCTCCATGCCCTCCTACCATCACTTCTTCAACTGCAACTTCTATATCAATACCAACCCCTTATTCACCGAAGTTACCACTACCACCACTCCTACAACCGGACCTCAAGTTCATGTCAGCGTATCTGATATGGGGGGCACCTACTTCAAGCAATGAAACCCTGAATACCTCTAAACATCTATCTCCATCTCATTCACATGAATCTGACATCATTCTCGACGCAACGGATATGGAGTTTGATTCCTTCTATTTTACCCCCTACAGAGTTTAGAGCGATAATGATGGCGATGCTCCTGTAACGAAACGACATTTAAGAGATCTTAATGAAAATCTTGACAAGTTGCTTTCTTCCTCCCCTTCCACTCCAAACGAGACTTACTCATAGGCTTCTATCAAGGCTATGTTGACAACTTTTGTCAAGGAGCATGACTCCTCTATTTCCAACGTTGCCAAAGCCATTGAAGCTTCCACCTCCTCTTTCCAAAAAGCGACCATCGCTGTTGAAGAATCAACAAACGCATGCAAGACGGCGACCGAAAACGTCGAAAAACTAATTTTTGAAGCTAATCTTTTTCTCGATTCTCTTCAGGCGGTTGCTCAAAAGAATGCTGCAACTGTTAATGCCACCGTTGAAAATCTCAGCAAAACGCTTCAAGCTGAGAAGAAGCACTTTGAAGAAGCACGCCAAAGCCTCAAGTATGACAACACCGAGCTTCAAACATCAATCCATGCCCATCTTGATAAACTCTAGGCTGATATTGCTTTAGAAAACAAAGTCATGGATGAACTCGCTGTAGGTTCCTGAAACGGATCTTACCAGTGATCAAATAGCAAATACAATCGGTTAGCAATAAAGAGCAAGTAGAATAGAGAATCAACAAGCTTGCACACGCTTTTCTATTAAGAACAACGTCTGGTACAAATTGTGGTTACAACATCCGTGAACTCTGAGGCATCAACAACTGACAAAAGACCTAGCACACCTCTATATATACTGGACCTAGGCCGACCTTGGGTTTACAGCCGTAAACTCATTGTCGGGCCCTAAACTACATAAAGACTACCAACAGCTATAAATTGACCAAAAGAACCTATTACATAGAAAGCCTAGACCAAACCATTAATTAGACCCTTCAATTTCCCCCTTGGTTTGGTGCTAGCTTTAAGTCAATCTTTGTCCGCGATCATTACGTCATCCAGCCCCATCGCTCCATTCCACATCCGCTTGTTGATAATTTCAGCAACCATCGTGTTATATTCTTTCGCAGCAGACTCAAAAATCTCCTCAGCAATCTGAATCTGGAAATGGCTCAAATGATGAATGTCCTATTTTCTAAACTAGAACAAATCCTTTTTGTCATATAAACGAATGCACCCCTCCTTCAGTTTGATGACAGTAGATGATGTGGTTTCATCAAACACTCAGTAAAGCATAGAGCTTAGAGATCCATCCGAGTAATCTTGAATCACTGGAATTTGTTTGACCTAATTTGTAGCAGGCCATATCACCACCTAAAGCGGATTGCCAGTCTTGGGATCAATAACATCAGGATGATCCATTATCACAGACTCAACAGTCTTCATAGCTGGAAATCCCTTCTTTACTTGGTTTTCCAGAAAGTGCTTGAAGCTTGTTGCTTGCTGATTATCAGTTGGGTTTGAGAACGGAGATTGAGATAGCTCTGAAAGATCCACTCTGGTCCAAGAGCTAAAATCATGATAGTCCTTGTATAGCTCCGTATTGCCTCTCTTTCTGCGAACAATCCACATTTCCAGGGGATCATGAAAACCCCAAGATATGATACCTGACCTGTCACCATACGTGTCTCTAAACCTTACGGCTTTGAGATCCTTAACAGTGACAGTGGATTGATTTCCCGGTGAATTCTTGTCGGAACTCCTCTTGAATAAGATTTGTCCCTTCTTAGCAACTTTTTCTTGTCTATCTCGAATGATCTCTAAAATATGCGGAGCATGAGCAGGCTCTTCTGTAAAACGATTCACCACTCGAGAAGTTTGAGTGGTTGGCACGGCTATTGGATGAGCTTGGGAGTGAAGATCAATTCTATGCTCATCTGCGGACGTCTTATATTTATCACCAAAATCTTATTCAAACTTCTTCTTGAGGTTAAAGTAGCTGGAGGTCAAGAGATCTTCAACACAAATGCTCAGCTCGATGTTTTCTGATGTAGCACACTCACTCTTTTCTGGAGATCATCGATCACAGAGACATCTTCCCTTGGCTGACCTTCACTAAAAGCCATTCCTTTTCCCTTAAAAGAAGGAGCAGCAACTTGTTCTTGAGTAAGATGCTGAGCCAGACGCACAAAAGCTGCATCAAGATCAGTTCTTGGAGGAGAGAATCCTGGTGGAATTGAGGAGCCACCTGGTTCAAAGACTGAGCTAGGGCCTTCACGTAACGGTTCAGTGGTTAATATAGTGGGAGTGGTAGTTGGAGTGAATGGAAAACCCTGAAACAACCCAGAATCCAGATGCCCGAATCTAGGATCTCGTCATCTTCTTTTGGACGGAGGCGGTGGTCTGTTGAAAAATCACCCTGAAGTGGCTCTGATGTAGGTGAAACAATATTAAGGGGAGCAATCCCTGATATAGTCACCATTGCAATTGAAGAGACAACCACTTGATCTGTAGTAATGGGGGTTGATTCGGAAGCGTCTTCCGAATCCCTACTCTCTGTTGCTGTGTGAGCAACATCACTGAGATTATCTAGCAAGGAGTTGAGGTTGACGTTTTCCAAAAAGTCATCATTAGTTCCAAAATTGGCAGGAATATCATCTTTGTCAAAACCAGTGAGATCGAGGTCTTCAAATTGGTTTGGCTCAACAGTGTTCTTAGAAGACCCTTCATTATAGTCTCCTTCTACTTATACATCTTAAAGGTCATGCGCCTCTGCAACTGACACAGCAGGAGTCTCTTCTCCTTCTTGATCCAATACAGTGATCGCATCTCCTTCTGAGATCACCTATTCCGATGACGTATGCTCTGAAGAAATCTTGTTTGACGATCCATTTGACTCAGTGGCTTTGTTCGGTTCATAAAATCGTCCGAACTTGACCAATGGATGCAATCCCTTAAAGACCACCATCCCCCTGCGTTTTTTCTTGATGAGCCCAATAGTGTGGGGTCCCAAAGACTTCATATCAAGTGTATCCCCATCCTTTACCAAGTCGGGAAATTGCTTACTGATGACGAGTTGAACGAATCGAGGGTACATCAGAAAAGTATCCCGAGTAGTGGCATTAATGTTGACAACAAACTCGTCCGGGATAAACCTAGAAAAGTTGAAGCCGATCCCCGCAGCGAGAGAAACAATAGAGCCAGTGTTTCTTTGGGATATCTCATCAACACCGGACCTTCTGCCGGAGATGCAGCTCATGAACACGTAGGCTAGAAATCTCCAATAGGGTGGCCGAAGTTTCTTCATTGTTGGTGGAGTGTCACCCTCGTATCCCATCTTCCTTAGAATCCTTTGAGCATCACCAATACCAATCTCTGTGGGAAAGGTCGGAAGGTTGTTAATCAGTAGAGTCTCTCTCACAAAGGTCTCATCGATGACAGTCTTGCATCCCTGAACGATCTCATTCATAGTGACAGCTCCACTATCGTCCCTTGTCATTTTGGCAGACTGCCAGAACTCACAAATCGTTTTCTGATAAACAACAGTGTTCATTGTAATGGCAGAGGCCAAGCAACATTCTCGCAATCCGTGAATCATTGATTTAAAATCCTGATGAGCCACCGGAGGGTCAGCAAGAACCATTGCCAGGTTGTGCATATCTGCGAATTTCAAAGCTGCCATTTTATCTGCACTAAAACATACCAAGTAAGACAAGAGAGAAAAATGAGCAATTAAAATTGTAGATGCTTTAACTTTTGTCCCCAAAATGAATTAATAATTTTTAAAATAAAACTAGGTCAAAGTCAGAGTTTGCGGTCAATGTTAGAGTTTACGGTCAACGAGGGTTTACGGCCATAAACCCTTGACCGTATACTAATGACCGGAAAGGGAGTTTACGACCGCAAACTCTTCACAGCCGTAAGCTTCGACCGTAAATTCCGACGATCAGTTTTCGTCAATTTCAGGCTCAAAAATCATCAAAACACTGAACGAAATGCATATTCATGGTTGGAAATAAGATACCTTCAAAGCAATCAGAGTAATTTCGCAAAAATCAAAGAATTTTTTTCGAGGAAAGAGAGTGTGAGAGGTTTTGCGGCTGGAATCAGAAGAATGAGGAGGATTCCGGCTGTAAACCACTTTTATACCTAGCTTTCCTTTACCTGATGTCCACACAATATAAGACAGGATCCAACACAGTCCAATATTTTTCAAAAATTTTAAAAACAAATCTTTTTGAGGATTAATATTAAAACTGAAATTAAAATTAAAATAAAATAAAATTAATTCTGCAAAATTTAAAATTAAAAATAACTCTTAGATTTTAATAGTTAAGAAAATAAAATAAAATTAAAAATAAAAATAAAATAAATTAAAATAACTCCAAATAAAATATACAACTTAAAAGTTTAATTACTGAGAATGAATTTGTGACGCTGTGATCAAAGTTGTTGGACAACCTTATTTCACTTGTCGGTACCCTTATTTTCACATCTTCGTCTGATCGATCGTCAGTATTGTGGTCCACTTAAACACAAAACATTTGTGACATAATTTTGGACAATTTACCAATAATATGACATTTTTAGCCCTTATTCTTAAGTAAATTTCTTAGGGACCATTTAGCTGACGATAACCAGGGATATTGTTGTCCACCTAAATTGAGCAGCGAGATCTACAGACAATCCGTATGTGTTCAATTTTAATTGTACTAGAACATGTTTCCCACTTCCTGATATGCCCCACCCATCAAGGACTTCCAGAATACTCCTTACACCGGGTGAACAGACAATTATTAAGAGAGAAGACAGATTTAGAATACATATGCTGTACATCCAGGTCGTATCTCTTCCAATCACGCAAAGCATGAAACATATGACTAACTGAGGTTTTTAGAGCGATTGAGAAGAGAATGGTGCATATACTGTGTACCAGGTTGGATTTTGAGTCACGCAAAGGAGACAATATATGGCTAACAGATAGAAAGAATTACAAAGAGAGAAGATGCAGAGAGATAGAATTGCATATGTTACGGTCCAGGTTGGATATCTCGATCACCCAGAGGAGGAAACATATGACTAACAGACAGAAAGAAAGAAAATAACCTTCTACATACCTAGTTTATCGGAATTCACCAGTCACCCCATCCAACCAGAATTAAGGACAGAATCCACACATCAAGGAAAAGTGAATCCACAGTTCTAGATACGGGTTCATTAGTGTGACCAGTAGATTCCCATGTATATCTCCCTGCTCAACCTATCCGAGCGTCGTATTGTCCGGCTAAACGGATCTAATTAAGTCAATGTTTGTCAAGTCCTTGAATTATTTAGGTTTTAACTCTTCGTAGTCAAGTCCAATTAAAATCTTTCGTGCCTACCAACATACCTAGCACAGAGCTCAGACACTTCAACTTAGGTATGTTACACAGACTCAAATTTCCCGTTATCACTTGCTAATTTCATTTCCCATCATAACACCTACAAACAAGACTATCAGCAATATTTTTAATTTTCTGAATTTTATATTGTTTTTGGATTTTATTAAATTTTTATTGTTTTTGGATTTTTTTGATTATTTCTCCCCCTAAATTTGTGCATGGTTGAGAATAAAAGTAAAAGAAAATAAAATGCGCAAATTTAAAGTAGTCTACCTACTGAAACAAAAACAATTTTAAAAATTAAGAAGAATTAAGAAAAAAAATAAAATTGAAAAAGAAAACTTAATCCTCAAAACGAATCATTTTCAGAAATCCCACAAGAACATTGAAACGAGCTTTGTTAAAGGGCTTAGTGAATAGATCCGCCACATTATTAGCAGTGGGAACCTGTTCCATCCGGATTAGCGAACGTTCATAACAGTCTCTCATAAAATGAATTTTAATATCGATGTGCTTGGTTTTAGAGTGTTGGACTGGATTTTTGGCAATTTGAATTGCGGCCTCTTTATCATAGTAAATGGGCGTTTCTAAGTAATTCAAACCGTAGTCCAATAGCTGATGTTGGATCCAGATAACTTGAGAGCAGCAAGAAGATGCAACAATGTATTCCGCCTCCACTATTGAGGTTGAAACAGTGTGTTGTTTCTTGCACTGCCACGACACTAATCGGTCACCAAGATATTGACACCCTCCCGAAGTAGATTTCTTGTCAAGCTCACAGCCTCCATAATTACTGTCAGCAAAAGCATATAAATCAAATTCAGAATTCATCGGATACAAAAGACCCAATTTTGGGCTACCTTTGATATACCGAAAAATTCTTTTGACAACATTAAGATGTGAAAGTTTAGGATTAGCCTGATAACGTGCGCATTGAAAAACTGCAAACATGATGTGAGGTCGGCTTGTAGTAAGATACATCAACGATCCAATCATCAATCTGTAGAGAGTCTGATCTTCGAATTCTCCATCAGGATCTGGATTCAGAAGAGGTATTTCAGCCATTGGCGTCGATGCAGATTTGGCGTCGTGAAACCCAAACTTCTCAAGAATATCTTCCACATACATGGGTTGATGTAGCAGGATTCCGGTTGAATTTTTTTGACCTAAAGCCCCAAAAACATGGAGATTTCCCCCAAAGAACTCATTTCGAACCTCTTTTTCATAACACCTTCGAATTCCTTGCAAAGCTGCGGACTGGTCAACCCAAAGATAATGTCGTCAACATAGACTTTAACTAGAATCTGATCACTACCGACATGCTTGATAAATAAAGTTTGATCGATAGTCCCACGAGAGTAACCATGCTCGAGAAAATGCTTTGTTAGAGTCGCATACCACGCTCGAGGAGCTTGATGTAACCCATACAATGCCTTGTCCAACTTGTAGACATGATTAGAAACTTGGAGTCAATGAACCCAGGGGGGGTGATTAATGTAGATTTCTTCCTTCACCTTGCCATAAAATAAGGCAGTCTTGACATCCATTTGGTAAACGGTAAAGTTCATGTAAGAGGCATATGCAAGGAAGACACGAATAGCCTCCAAGCGAGCTACTGGAGCATAAACTTCAGTGTAATCAAGACCCTCAACCAACTTCCAAACGTCGAGTTTCTCAAATTGATGTAATTATTCATGCATTGCATCTACCCAGCTGGGCTCATTCAAAGCCATTTCAACATTCTTTTTCTCTATTTGAGAAATAAAGCAGGAGTAAAGACAGATATTGACATCTCCACTCTGACTTCTGGTTTTAACGTCGTCGCCTAACTGACCAATGATGTTGTTGATCGGATGATCACGTTGGATCCTTGAGGGTATTTCCTGGCTGATGTCATTAAGCGAGACAAGAAGATTGTGAATATTGACACCTCCCTCATTTGCTGATTGAGCCACGCCAGACGACTCTGCCACAAACTCATTTGAAAAATCTTCAGGAAAGAGTAGCACCATAAAAGTTGAAGTAGCAGCAGAAGTATCTTTGGGCATGAACTCTCTTTCTATAGGAGTGAGTGGTGTTGTTTTAGCATCAGGAGTAGTATTCTGAACTGGAGATATTGGACCCTTAGGATGTACAGATGATTCCCCCTCAGGTGAAGCGAAGGACTCCCCCTCAGGCGAAGCGAAGGACTCCCTCTCAGGCGAAGCAAGAGTCTTCCCCTCATGTTGTGAAGAGGATACTGTTGGAGGTCTGTATACAACTTCTTCATCTTCGTCTTTAGAAACATTCTTCGAACCGGAGATAGATCCAGATGAGTTACCTGAACACACATTTATGGATTTGAACAGAGATGTGTAATTAAACAACCAATCTGGACCTACTCGAGCATCCGACTCATTTTCTTCCAACCAGCGCACGTCATAAGATTCTACAACTTGCTTTTTTTTCTTATTATAGACCCTATAAGCGGTGCGAGCAGCATACCCTATGAAGTAACAGTCATCGGCTTTGGCATTGAACTTCGGGTTGGACTCTAAGTGAAGAGGGGTGCAAGGGCAGCCAAATACACGGAAATGACTGACTGAAGGCTTGTGACCATATAGAATCTTGTACGGAGTTTTCTTTTGAGCTTTGTTGATCAACACGTGATTCTGAACATAGCAAGCAATGTTTATCGCCTCAGCCCAAAAGAAGACTGGCAGTTTGGATACACACAACATCGTCCTTGCAGGGTCTTTCAAAGTTCTGTTTCTCCTCTCAGCAACACCATTTTGTTAGGGTGTGTGAGCGGAGCTGTATTGACGCACAATACCCTTTTGTGTGCAGAAGTGATCGAGTACAGAATTCTTAAACTCTGTTCTGTTTGTTAGTACGAAGCGCCTTCACCCTGTTGTTAGTTTGGTTCTCAATTAACACAATGAATTTCTTAATCTGATCAGCAACTCCAGCTTTATTGGATAGAAAGAAAACCCACGTAAAATGCGAGAAATCATCAATCACGACCAGACAATATGAATTTATGTTAATGCTGAGAACGTTTACTGGTCCAAACAGATCCATATATAGCAATTGAAGCACCTGACTAATTGAGTTGACCTGTTTTGGCAGGTGTAGTTTTCTATGATGCTTACCTTGGGCACATGACACACACCTCTCAATTGTGATAAAGTCCTTGATAGGAAAACCATGGACCATCTCATTCTTTGCAAGACGATTCAAGTTCTTGGCATTAGCATGGTTGAGTCTTCGGTGCCATAACATTGCATTTTGTTTGGAGATCTTTGAAAAGAGGCATGTAACTTGTTCTAGAAGATTTTTATTCATATCTATGATGTAAGCATTCCCATCCCTTTTAGATTTCACAAGAATCCACTCTTCTGGGATGACAAAGCCTGGCTTGAGAATCATACATTCCTTTTCGGTGAAATGTGTAGAATAACCTTTGTAACAGATTTGAGACAAACTCAACAAACTGTGCTTGAATTCGGGAGCAAAGTTGACATTCTCAAAGCTTAACACCCTATTTGTGACGGTTCCCTTTTGAGTGATTTTGCTACCTTCTCCACCCACAAAGTAGATATATCCCCCATTAAAGGATTGAATGTTGCACAGTTGGGCGATATCTCCCGTCATATGCCGGGATCAGCTGTTGTCGACGAACCAAGGTCTGACGACATTCCCCCACAACTGTCCCTGCAAGATGTGTGAGTTTAATTAGATTTGGGAACCCAGGTCATTATTTTCCTGGGTTGACCCGATGCCTTTTCAGATCTATTATCATCTAATAACTTTTCAGAGGACATCGATGATGAATTGGAAGCCAATTTGGGCAACCACTGATAATTAGGTTTTCTAACAGTCCCGGGTAGTTTTGAACTCAGATGTTTATCAGTTTGCTTGAATCATTTGGGTTTTCTACTAGAATTAGTTGAAGACCAACTGCTGCTTCTTGATGGAACCGACCTTGGCTTGGCCATGCTCGGTTTTGGCAAACTGCTTGGGACTTTGTTATGAAAGACCTTTTATGTTTTTGAAAAGCAGCCTGTTTTCTACTAAGATCATCCTTGTAATCATCATTCCGAGAACGATTTCTAGAGGACTTTCTAGTTAAAGACCTTCCTCTGAATTCTTTCTCTCCTCTTGGAGACTCAAAATGTACAAACATACAATTTTGAAAATTTCTAGCTATATGACCACCAATACCACAGTTGAAACAAATATGATTGTTATTGTTATAACTTGTGCTACATTCATCAGATTTGTTTTCCATACTAACACCCTTGCTTCTCTAACAAGAACAAGAACAAGAACAAGAATTAGATTGTGAGACAAGTGAGGGTACATTAGACGGAGAAGCTTGTGAAACTAGTGGTTTTTCAATATTATCATCACAAACATTAGAATTGCCAACCACATTATTCAAACCAGTATCAGACACTTTAAAACCATTCAAAACAGTATCAGAAGAAGTAGAAACATCACAAAAAACATTGTCACTTAAAACATCAGAAAAATTATTGTCTTTATTTAAAACTAAAACTTCATGTTCAGACTCAGTTTTATTTTCAGAAACAGATCCTTCAACTTCGTGCTTTGACTGATTCAAGGATTGATCTGCAGGAGAAGTAGAAATGTTAGTACTTTCAACATTAATAAATCCTCCCAAAACAAAACCAAATGGATTTCAATAAACCATGAATGGTTCATTGGCAATCTCTTTTTGGACAAGGGTTGAAACTGATATGAATGATTGAAAGGAGGAGGCATGTGATTATAACCTAGACCCTTTGACTGATTTCGTTTAAATTGCATGCAGTGGTCTATCATATTGGCAACTACCTCACTCGATACATCATATTTTCTGAAATCAAAATCAGCAGTTTCAAATTTGCCCTTTAATGATTCAATTTCAGCCACTAGTTTAGCGTTCTGTTTCTTTATATAATCATAATTTTCGTATTTATTAGTATAGTCTTCTTGAAATCTCCTAAAGTCCTTTATTTTAGATTCTAACAAGGCTTTAAGAGGCTTTTGTCCTTTTCTGAGCTGGTAACCTTCATACCTAAGATCCTCTACTTCCTTTTTTAGTAGGTCATTATGTTCACGAAGAATTGTAAGGTTCTTTACTTCTCTACCTAGTGTCTCAATTTCCTCATACAGAACTTTAACATAAAGAATACAAGCTTGAGAGCATGAGGGTAGACTTACCTCGTTTTTATTAGGTTCATGAGAAGAGGATACCATCATTGCATACTGCAGCTCCATCATTTGATCTTCAGCTGCAACAATCTCTGCCGAAGCATCATCACCAACCTGTGCCAGGTGAGCATTTTTAGGTCCAGATATGTTCAGGTCCTACATCTGGTCCTCCCAGTCAAAGGATCGCGCAACCATGGCCTTCTCATTGTTGACCTGAGCACCACTGCGACTATTTCCAACTGCAACCATTGTCCTGTCATTATTTAATATTCTGTCTGGCTGTGGACAATCACGAGCAAAATGCCATGGCTTGTGGTAGTTGAAACACCACAACTTTCCCTTGCTTAACCCAACCTTCTTGTTAGTAATCATCCCCCAGTTGTTCTTTCCGTTCTTCTTGGCAAACTGTTTTGCCCTGAAAACTACCATGGCAATTTGCCATGTGATATCCATCTCTTCAACATCTTCAGGGTCAATCTGATCGAGATCGGCAAATGACAGTTGGTGTGGTAGATCTCCAGCTATGAGTGCATTGTAGCAGTTGACAAGCCCTATAGCAAGAGCGAGATTTTCATCACCATCCTTTCTTTTTGAAGAGGAAGCCACATTGGAGGAGGAAGCATCTTGAGCAGCCACGAACGATTGGTTCTGAGATAGAGGCATGGCTGATGCAGCAGGAAGAAAAGAAGCTGATGGAGTGAAGAAGGACTGAACCTGAGCCTACTGAGCAGCAAATGATTGACCTGCAAAACAAAAAGTGAGAGATGAAAGAGCATTGTTAGAAGACATCGCAAGGTTTGCAGCTGAGTATGAGTTCACATGGTTGATCTCTCGCTGCTTGTCATCAATATCATAGGCCTTGATGACAGCCATCACTTCAGCAAGAGAGAGTCGGCTAAGATCCTTAGTCTTCTTTATGATAGCTACATTCATGTCCCAAGACTTTAGGAGAGTATTCAACAACTTCTTTTTTATCTCATACTTGGTGTAAAAAATCCCGGCGACAGTCATTTCAGTGTTAAGAGATGTGAACCCCTGCAGCTGAGCTTCAAGAGTTTCTCCAGGAACGTAGTTGAACATATTAAACCGTTGTCGCAACATATCTTGGCGACTCTCCTTCATATCTTCATTCCCTTCATAAACCTCGATTACGGCTTCCCACAAAGCCTTAGCAGAAGTGTACTCCCTAAAACCTTGAGCAATGTCCGGAGATAGAGCCATGGTCAAAGTGGCCAAAGCCCTTTCTTGCTCTTTAACCTTCTCGAAGTCTTCATCAGTGTAGTTTTCCATCTTCTTGTCAACCACTTGCCCTGCAACAGTAGTAGTTATTCTGACCGGATCTTTTATTATGCTCCTACAGACTTTAAAGTCCTTCATCTTGATGTATTTTTCAATCCTATACTTCCATTCTGGGAAACCTTCAGCGGACAGGAATCTAGGAATTCGGGTGGTTGTGCCCATCACAGAATCCAGCTCGTGGTGGTGTGTTTGACTTTGAGAATCCATTAATATTAAATTAATATTAAACAAAAATTAAATTATTTAAGAATAAATTAAGTTTCTGGTCAAACAGAAGTTCACAGTCAAATTAGGTTTGCGACCGTAAACTAAGTTCACGGTCAGGGAGGAGTTTGCGGCCGTAAACACTGTTCAGGGTCCGGAGTTTACGGTCATAAGGGGTTTCCGGTTAAGTTTCACGGTCCATGAATTTGAGTTTCCGGTTGATGAACAATCTTTATTCACGGCCCAAGAACAAGGTTCACGGTTCAAGAACTGTGAAGAGTTTGCTGCCGTAAGCGAAGATTACGGCCGTAAGCTAAGGCCGTAATTTCCCAGAAGCTTGAGAAAAATGCAGTTTTTCGAACGAAACTTGAAACCCTTTCGTAGCAAACACCAACTTTAGTCGCAAACAGATAAGAACACGGTCCAAAATAGATTGTAGAGTGCTTTTAACGCTGGCTTCGCTCTGATACCAATTGTAAGGTCCTGAAACGGATCTTACCAGTGATCAAATAGCAAATACAATCGGTTAGCAATAAAGAACAAGTAGAATAGAGAATCAACAAGCTTGCACACGCTTTTTTATTAAGAACAACTTCTGGTACAACTTGTGGTTACAACAGCCGTGAACTCTGAGGCATCAACAACTGACAAAAGTCGTAGCACACCTCTATATATACTGGACCTGGGCCGGCCTTGGGTTTACGGCCGTAAACAGGCTTACGGCTATAAACTCACTGTCGGGCCGTAAACTACATAAAGACTACCAACAGCTATAAATTGACCAAAAGAACCTATTACATAGAAAGCCTAGACCAAACCACTAATTAGACCCTTCACTTTCCTTCAAAACCACGAAGGTTAAGACTCATGCCATAAAGCTCACTCATGCGACAAAAGAAACTGATGATCTCAAGTCTGAGCGAGATGTTATCAAAAACTATGTTGGTAATGTGCAATCTCTTCTCTTAAATCTCCTAGAAGCACACAATTTGGTCCCCACTCTCACCGTTCGAAGGCATTTGGTTGAGAAGCTACGACCAGCTCTTGACATGC